>NC_092715.1:228265505-228557880 GCF_047496885.1 Scyliorhinus torazame | reverse complement strand
AAATAGTTAATTTTGATGAAAGACGTTCTGAAACGAATCGGGAATTACTCGAAATGCTTAACTCGCCGGAAAATCACTTTTTTCCCACAATGAATATTCTGGCAAAAAATAGTTAAGTGATTTTCTCGGCGCGTTAAGCATTTTGAGTAATTTGCCGCTTGGTTTCACAACGGCTTGCATTGACATTTACTATTTTTTGCCAGGCATTCATTGTGGAACAAAAGTGATTTTCTCGGCGAGTTAAGCGTTTTGACTAATTTTCCGATTGGTTTCAGATCGGCTTGCATTGAAATTTACTAATTTTTGCCAGACATTCATTGTGAAACAAAAGTGATTTTCTCGGCGAGTTAAGCGTTTTGACTAATTTGCCGATTGGTTTCAGAACGGCTAGCATTGAAATTTACCATTTTTTGCCAGACATTCATTGTGGAACAAAAGTGATTTTCTCGGCGAGATAAGCATTTTGAGTAATTTGCCGATTGGTTTCAGAACGGCTTGCATTAAAATTTACTATTTTTTGCCAGACGTTCATTGTGGAAAGAAAGTGATTTTCTCGGCGAGTTAAGCATTTTGAGTAATTTGCCGATTGATTTCAGAACGGCTTGCATCGATATTTACTATTATTTGCCAACCATTTATTGTGGGAAAAAAGTGATTTCCTCGGCGAGTTAAGCATTTTGAGTAATTTGCCGATTCGTTTCTGAACGGCTTGCATCAAAATTAACTATTTATTGCCAGACATTCATTGTGGAAAGAAAGTGATTTTCTCGGCGAGTTAAGCATTTTGAGTAATTTGCCGATTGGTTTCAGAACGGCTTGCATTGAAATTAACTATTTTTGCCAACCATTCATTGTGGGAAAAAAGTGATTTTCCCGGCGCGTTAAGCATTTTGAGTAATTTGCCGATTCGTTTCAGAACGGTTTGCATTGACATTTACTATTTTTTGCCAACCATTCATTGTGGGAAAAAAGTGATTTTCTCGGCGAGTTCAGCATTTTGAGTAATTTGCCGATTGGTTTCAGAACGTCCTGCATCAAAATTAACTATTTTTTGCCAGACATTCATTGTGGGAAAAAAGTGATTTTCTCGGCGCGTTAAGCATTTTGAGTAATTTGCCGCTTGGTTTCAAAACGACTTGCATTGACATTTACTATTTTTTGCCAGACATTCATTGTGGAGCAAAAGTGATTTTCTCGGCGCGTTAAGCATTTTGAGTAATTTGCCGGTTGGTTTCCGAACGGCTTGCATTGAAATTTACTATTTTTTGCCAGGCATTCATTGTGCAACAAAAGTGATTTTCTCGGCGAGTTAAGCATTTTCAGTAATTTGCCGATTGGTTTCAGAACGGCTTGCATTGATATTTACTATTATTTGCCAACCATTCATTGTGGGAAAAAAGTGATTTTCCCGGCGAGTTAAGCATTTCGAGTAATTCCCGATTCGTTTCAGAACGTCTTTCATCAAAATTAACTATTTTTTGCCAGATATTCATTGTGGGAAAAAAGTGATTTTCTCGGCGCGTTAAGCATTTTGAGTAATTTGCCGGTTGGTTTCAGAACGGCTTGCATTGAAAATTACTATTTTTTGCCAGACATTCATTGTGCAACAAAAGTGATTTTCTCGGCGAGATAGCATTTTGAGTAATTTGCCGATTGGTTTCAGAACGGCTTGCATTGATATTTACTATTATTTGCCAACCATTCATTGTGTGAAAAAATGATTTCCTCGGCGAGTTAAGCATTTTGAGTAATTTGCCGATTCGTTTCAGAACGTCTTGCATCAAAATTAACTATTTATTGCCAGACATTCATTGTGGAAAGAAAGTGATTTTCTCGGCGAGTTAAGCATTTGGAGTAATTTGCCGATTGGTTTCAGAACGGCTTGCATTGAAATTAACTATTTTTGCCAACCATTCATTGTGGGAAAAAAGTGATTTTCCCGGCGCGTTAAGCATTTTGAGTAATTTGCCGGTTGGTTTCAGAACGGCTTGCATTGAAAATTACTATTTTTTGCCAGACATTCATTGTGCAACAAAAGTGATTTTCTCGGCGAGATAGCATTTTGAGTAATTTGCCGATTTGTTTCAGAACGGCTTGCATTGATATTTACTATTATTTGCCAACCATTCATTGTGTGAAAAAAGTGATTTCCTCGGCGAGTTAAGCATTTTGAGTAAATTGCCGATTCGTTTCAGAACATCTTGCATCAAAATTAACTATTTATTGCCAGACATTCATTGTGGAAAGAAAGTGATTTTCTCGGCGAGTTAAGCATTTTGAGTAATTTGCCGCTTGGTTTCAGAACGGCTTGCATTGGCATTTACTATTTTTTGCCAACCATTCATTGTGGGAAAAAAGTGATTTTCTCGGCGAGTTAAGCATTTTGAGTAATTTGCCGATTGGTTTCAGATCGTCTTGCATCAAAATTAACTATGTTTGCCAGACATTCATTGTGGGAAAAAAGTGATTTTCTCGGCGCGTTAAGCATTTTGAGTAATTTGCCGCTTGGTTTCACAACGGCTTGCATTGACATTTACTATTTTTTTGCCAGACATTCATTGTGGAACAAAAGTGATTTTCTCGGCGCGTTAAGCGTTTTGACTAATTTTCCGATTGGTTTCAGAACGGCTTGCATTGAAATTAACTATTTTTTGCCAACCATTCATTGTGGAAAGAAAGTGATTTTCTCGGCGAGTTAAGCATTTTGAGTAATTTGCGGATTGGTTTCAGAACGGCTTGCATTGAAATTAACTATTTTTTGCCAGATATTCATTGTGGGAAAAAAGTGATTTTCCCGGCGAGTTAAGCATTTCGAGTAATTCCCGATTCGTTTCAGAACGTCTTTCATCAAAATTAACTATTTTTTGCCAGATATTCATTGTGGGAAAAAAGTGATTTTCTCGGCGCGTTAAGCATTTTGAGTAATTTGCCGGTTGGTTTCAGAACGGCTTGCATTGAAAATTACTATTTTTTGCCAGACATTCATTGTGCAACAAAAGTGATTTTCTCGGCGAGATAGCATTTTGAGTAATTTGCCGATTGGTTTCAGAACGGCTTGCATTGATATTTACTATTATTTGCCAACCATTCATTGTGTGAAAAAATGATTTCCTCGGCGAGTTAAGCATTTTGAGTAATTTGCCGATTCGTTTCAGAACGCCTTGCATCAAAATTAACTATTTATTGCCAGACATTCATTGTGGAAAGAAAGTGATTTTCTCGGCGAGTTAAGCATTTGGAGTAATTTGCCGATTGGTTTCAGAACGGCTTGCATTGAAATTAACTGTTTTTCCCAACCATTCATTGTGGGAAAAAAGTGATTTTCCCGGCGTGTTAAGCATTTTGAGTAATTTGCCGCTTGGTTTCAGAACGGCTTGCATTGACATTTACTATTTTTTGCCAACCATTCGTTGTGGGAAAAAAGTGATTTTCTCGGCGAGTTAAGCATTTTGAGTAATTTGCCGATTGGTTTCAGATCGTCTTGCATCAAAATTAACTATTTTTTGCCAGACATTCATTGTGGGAAAAAAGTGATTTTCTCGGCACGTTAAGCATTTTGAGTAATTTGCCGATTCGTTTCAGAACGGCTTGCATCAAAATTAACTATTTATTGCCAAACATTCATTGTGGGGAAAAAAGTGATTTTCTCGGCGAGTTAAGCATTTTGAGTAATTTGCCGGTTGGTTTCCGAGCGGCTTGCATTGAAATTAACTATTTTTTGCCAACCATTCATTGTGGGAAAAAAGTGATTTTCGCGGCGAGTTAAGCGTTTTGACTAATTTTCCGATTGGTTTCAGAACGGCTTGCATTGACATATACTATTTTTTGCCAGACATTCATTGTGGAAAGAAAGTGATTTTCTCGGCGAGTTAAGCATTTTGCGGATTGGTTTCAGAACGGCTTGCATTGAAATTAACTATTTTTGCCAACCATTCATTGTGGGAAAAAAGCGATTTTCGCGGCGAGTTAAGCATTTCGAGTAATTTGCCGATTCGTTTCAGAACGTCTTTCATCAAAATTAACTACTTTTTTGCCAGACATTCATTGTGGGATAAAAGTGATTTTCTCGGCGCGTTAAGCATTTTGAGAAATTTGCCGGTTGGTTTCAGAATGGCTTGCATTGAAATTTACTATTTTTTGCCAGTCATTCATTGTGCAACAAAAGTGATTTTCTCGGCGAGTTAAGCAATTTGAGTAATTTGCCGATTGGTTTCAGAACGGCTTGCATTGATATTTACTATTATTTGCCAACCATTCATTGTGGGAAAAAAGTGATTTTCTCGACGCGTTAAGCATTTTGAGTAATTTTCCGATTGGTTTCGGAACGGCTTGCATTGAAATTAACTATTTTTTGCCAACCATTCATTGTGGGAAAATAGTGATTTTCTCGGCGAGTTAAGCATTTTGAGTAATTTGCCGATTCGTTTCAGAACGTCTTGCATCAAAATGAACTATTTTTTGCCAGCCATTCATTGTGGGAAAAAAGCGATTTTCGCGGCGAGTTAAGCATTTCGAGTAATTTGCCGATTCGTTTCATAACGTCTTTCATCAAAATTAACTATTTTTTGCCAGACATTCATTGTGGGATAAAAGTGATTTTCTCGGCGCGTTAAGCATTTTGAGTAATTTGCCGCTTGGTTTCACAACGGCTTGCATTGACATTTACTATTTTTTGCCAGGCATTCATTGTGGAACAAAAGTGATTTTCTCGGCGAGTTAAGCGTTTTGACTAATTTTCCGATTGGTTTCAGATCGGCTTGCATTGAAATTTACTAATTTTTGCCAGACATTCATTGTGAAACAAAAGTGATTTTCTCGGCGAGTTAAGCGTTTTGACTAATTTGCCGATTGGTTTCAGAACGGCTAGCATTGAAATTTACCATTTTTTGCCAGACATTCATTGTGGAACAAAAGTGATTTTCTCGGCGAGATAAGCATTTTGAGTAATTTGCCGATTGGTTTCAGAACGGCTTGCATTAAAATTTACTATTTTTTGCCAGACGTTCATTGTGGAAAGAAAGTGATTTTCTCGGCGAGTTAAGCATTTTGAGTAATTTGCCGATTGATTTCAGAACGGCTTGCATCGATATTTACTATTATTTGCCAACCATTTATTGTGGGAAAAAAGTGATTTCCTCGGCGAGTTAAGCATTTTGAGTAATTTGCCGATTCGTTTCTGAACGGCTTGCATCAAAATTAACTATTTATTGCCAGACATTCATTGTGGAAAGAAAGTGATTTTCTCGGCGAGTTAAGCATTTTGAGTAATTTGCCGATTGGTTTCAGAACGGCTTGCATTGAAATTAACTATTTTTGCCAACCATTCATTGTGGGAAAAAAGTGATTTTCCCGGCGCGTTAAGCATTTTGAGTAATTTGCCGATTCGTTTCAGAACGGTTTGCATTGACATTTACTATTTTTTGCCAACCATTCATTGTGGGAAAAAAGTGATTTTCTCGGCGAGTTCAGCATTTTGAGTAATTTGCCGATTGGTTTCAGAACGTCCTGCATCAAAATTAACTATTTTTTGCCAGACATTCATTGTGGGAAAAAAGTGATTTTCTCGGCGCGTTAAGCATTTTGAGTAATTTGCCGCTTGGTTTCAAAACGACTTGCATTGACATTTACTATTTTTTGCCAGACATTCATTGTGGAGCAAAAGTGATTTTCTCGGCGCGTTAAGCATTTTGAGTAATTTGCCGGTTGGTTTCCGAACGGCTTGCATTGATATTTACTATTATTTGCCAACCATTCATTGTGGGAAAAATGTGATTTCCTCGGCGAGTTAAGCATTTTGAGTAATTTGCCGATTCGTTTCAGAACGGCTTGCATTGAAATTAATTTTTTTTGCCAACCATTCATTGTGGGAAAAAAGTGATTTTCCCGGCGAGTTAAGCATTTCGAGTAATTTGCCGTTTCGTTTCAGAACGTCTTTCATCAAAATTAACTATTTTTTGCCAGACATTCATTGTGGGAAAAAAGTGATTTTCTCGGCGCGTTCAGCATTTTGAGTAATTTTTCGGTTGGTTTCAGAACGGCTTGCATTGAAATTTACTATTTTTTGCCAGACATTCATTGTCCAACAAAAGTGATTTTCTCGGCGAGTTAAGCATTTTGAGTAATTTGCCGATTGGTTTCAGAACTGCTTGCATCGATATTTACTATTATATGCCAAACATTCATTGTGGAAAGAAAGTGATTTTCTCGGCGAGTTAAGGATTTTGAGTAATTTGCCGATTGGTTTCAGAACGGCTTGCATTGAAATTAACTATTTTTGCCAACCATTCATTGTGGGAAAAAAGTGATTTTCCCGGCGAGTTAAGCATTTCGAGTAATTTGCCGTTTCGTTTCAGAACGTCTTTCATCAAAATTAACTATTTTTTGCCAGACATTCATTGTGGGAAAAAAGTGATTTTCTCGGCGCGTTCAGCATTTTGAGTAATTTGCCGGTTGGTTTCAGAACGGCTTGCATTGAAATTTACTATTTTTTGCCAGACATTCATTGTCCAACAAAAGTGATTTTCTCGGCGAGTTAAGCATTTTGAGTAATTTGCCGATTGGTTTCAGAACTGCTTGCATCGATATTTACTATTATATGCCAAACATTCATTGTGGAAAGAAAGTGATTTTCTCGGCGAGTTAAGCATTTTGAGTAATTTACCGATTGGTTTCAGAACGGCTTGCATTGAAATTAACTATTTTTGCCAACCATTCATTGTGGGAAAAAAGTGATTTTCCCGGCGCGTTAAGCATTTTGAGTAATTTGCCGCTTGGTTTCAGAACGGTTTGCATTGACATTTACTATTTTTTGCCAACCATTCATTGTGGGAAAAAAGTGATTTTCTCGGCGAGTTCAGCATTTTGAGTAATTTGCCGATTGGTTTCAGAACGTCTTGCATCAAAATTAACTATTTTTTGCCAGATATTCATTGTGGGAAAAAAGTGATTTTCTCGGCGCGTTCAGCATTTTGAGTAATTTGCCGCTTGGTTTCACAACGACTTGCATTGACATTTACTATTTTTTGCCAGACATTCATTGTGGAACAAAAGTGATTTTCTCGGCGCGTTAAGCATTTTGAGTAATTTGCCGGTTGGTTTCCGAACGGCTTGCATTGAAATTTACTATTTTATGCCAGCCATTCATTGTGCAACAAAAGTGATTTTCTCGGCGAGTTAAGCATTTTGAGTAATTTGCCGCTTGGTTTCAGAACGGCTTGCATTGACATGTACTATTTTTTGCCAGACATTCATTGTGGAAAGAAAGTGATTTTCTCGGCGAGTAAGCATTTTGAGTAATTTGCGGATTGGTTTCAGAACGGCTTGCATTGAAATTAACTATTTTTGCCAACCATT
This sequence comes from Scyliorhinus torazame, assembly GCF_047496885.1. Lineage (NCBI taxonomy): Eukaryota > Metazoa > Chordata > Chondrichthyes > Carcharhiniformes > Scyliorhinidae > Scyliorhinus > Scyliorhinus torazame. The sequence continues at coordinate 228,550,527 of NC_092715.1, read as the reverse complement.
CATTGTGGGGACAAAAGTGATTTTCTCGGCGAGATAGCATTTTGAGTAATTTGCCGATTGGTTTCAGAACGGCTTGCATTGATATTTACTATTATTTGCCAACCATTCATTGTGTGAAAAAATGATTTCCTCGGCGAGTTAAGCATTTTGAGTAATTTGCCGATTCGTTTCAGAACGTCTTGCATCAAAATTAACTATTTATTGCCAGACATTCATTGTGGAAAGAAAGTGATTTTCTCGGCGAGTTAAGCATTTGGAGTAATTTGCCGATTGGTTTCAGAACGGCTTGCATTGAAATTAACTATTTTTGCCAACCATTCATTGTGGGAAAAAAGTGATTTTCCCGGCGCGTTAAGCATTTTGAGTAATTTGCCGGTTGGTTTCAGAACGGCTTGCATTGAAAATTACTATTTTTTGCCAGACATTCATTGTGCAACAAAAGTGATTTTCTCGGCGAGATAGCATTTTGAGTAATTTGCCGATTTGTTTCAGAACGGCTTGCATTGATATTTACTATTATTTGCCAACCATTCATTGTGTGAAAAAAGTGATTTCCTCGGCGAGTTAAGCATTTTGAGTAAATTGCCGATTCGTTTCAGAACATCTTGCATCAAAATTAACTATTTATTGCCAGACATTCATTGTGGAAAGAAAGTGATTTTCTCGGCGAGTTAAGCATTTTGAGTAATTTGCCGCTTGGTTTCAGAACGGCTTGCATTGAAATTAACTATTTTTTGCCAACCATTCATTGTGGAAAGAAAGTGATTTTCTCGGCGAGTTAAGCATTTTGAGTAATTTGCGGATTGGTTTCAGAACGGCTTGCATTGAAATTAACTATTTTTTGCCAGATATTCATTGTGGGAAAAAAGTGATTTTCCCGGCGAGTTAAGCATTTCGAGTAATTCCCGATTCGTTTCAGAACGTCTTTCATCAAAATTAACTATTTTTTGCCAGATATTCATTGTGGGAAAAAAGTGATTTTCTCGGCGCGTTAAGCATTTTGAGTAATTTGCCGGTTGGTTTCAGAACGGCTTGCATTGAAAATTACTATTTTTTGCCAGACATTCATTGTGCAACAAAAGTGATTTTCTCGGCGAGATAGCATTTTGAGTAATTTGCCGATTGGTTTCAGAACGGCTTGCATTGATATTTACTATTATTTGCCAACCATTCATTGTGTGAAAAAATGATTTCCTCGGCGAGTTAAGCATTTTGAGTAATTTGCCGATTCGTTTCAGAACGTCTTGCATCAAAATTAACTATTTATTGCCAGACATTCATTGTGGAAAGAAAGTGATTTTCTCGGCGAGTTAAGCATTTGGAGTAATTTGCCGATTGGTTTCAGAACGGCTTGCATTGAAATTAACTGTTTTTCCCAACCATTCATTGTGGGAAAAAAGTGATTTTCCCGGCGTGTTAAGCATTTTGAGTAATTTGCCGCTTGGTTTCAGAACGGCTTGCATTGACATTTACTATTTTTTGCCAACCATTCGTTGTGGGAAAAAAGTGATTTTCTCGGCGAGTTAAGCATTTTGAGTAATTTGCCGATTGGTTTCAGATCGTCTTGCATCAAAATTAACTATTTTTTGCCAGACATTCATTGTGGGAAAAAAGTGATTTTCTCGGCACGTTAAGCATTTTGAGTAATTTGCCGATTCGTTTCAGAACGGCTTGCATCAAAATTAACTATTTATTGCCAAACATTCATTGTGGGGAAAAAAGTGATTTTCTCGGCGAGTTAAGCATTTTGAGTAATTTGCCGGTTGGTTTCCGAGCGGCTTGCATTGAAATTAACTATTTTTTGCCAACCATTCATTGTGGGAAAAAAGTGATTTTCGCGGCGAGTTAAGCGTTTTGACTAATTTTCCGATTGGTTTCAGAACGGCTTGCATTGACATATACTATTTTTTGCCAGACATTCATTGTGGAAAGAAAGTGATTTTCTCGGCGAGTTAAGCATTTTGCGGATTGGTTTCAGAACGGCTTGCATTGAAATTAACTATTTTTGCCAACCATTCATTGTGGGAAAAAAGCGATTTTCGCGGCGAGTTAAGCATTTCGAGTAATTTGCCGATTCGTTTCAGAACGTCTTTCATCAAAATTAACTACTTTTTTGCCAGACATTCATTGTGGGATAAAAGTGATTTTCTCGGCGCGTTAAGCATTTTGAGAAATTTGCCGGTTGGTTTCAGAATGGCTTGCATTGAAATTTACTATTTTTTGCCAGTCATTCATTGTGCAACAAAAGTGATTTTCTCGGCGAGTTAAGCAATTTGAGTAATTTGCCGATTGGTTTCAGAACGGCTTGCATTGATATTTACTATTATTTGCCAACCATTCATTGTGGGAAAAAAGTGATTTTCTCGACGCGTTAAGCATTTTGAGTAATTTTCCGATTGGTTTCGGAACGGCTTGCATTGAAATTAACTATTTTTTGCCAACCATTCATTGTGGGAAAATAGTGATTTTCTCGGCGAGTTAAGCATTTTGAGTAATTTGCCGATTCGTTTCAGAACGTCTTGCATCAAAATGAACTATTTTTTGCCAGCCATTCATTGTGGGAAAAAAGCGATTTTCGCGGCGAGTTAAGCATTTCGAGTAATTTGCCGATTCGTTTCATAACGTCTTTCATCAAAATTAACTATTTTTTGCCAGACATTCATTGTGGGATAAAAGTGATTTTCTCGGCGCGTTAAGCATTTTGAGTAATTTGCCGCTTGGTTTCACAACGGCTTGCATTGACATTTACTATTTTTTGCCAGGCATTCATTGTGGAACAAAAGTGATTTTCTCGGCGAGTTAAGCGTTTTGACTAATTTTCCGATTGGTTTCAGATCGGCTTGCATTGAAATTTACTAATTTTTGCCAGACATTCATTGTGAAACAAAAGTGATTTTCTCGGCGAGTTAAGCGTTTTGACTAATTTGCCGATTGGTTTCAGAACGGCTAGCATTGAAATTTACCATTTTTTGCCAGACATTCATTGTGGAACAAAAGTGATTTTCTCGGCGAGATAAGCATTTTGAGTAATTTGCCGATTGGTTTCAGAACGGCTTGCATTAAAATTTACTATTTTTTGCCAGACGTTCATTGTGGAAAGAAAGTGATTTTCTCGGCGAGTTAAGCATTTTGAGTAATTTGCCGATTGATTTCAGAACGGCTTGCATCGATATTTACTATTATTTGCCAACCATTTATTGTGGGAAAAAAGTGATTTCCTCGGCGAGTTAAGCATTTTGAGTAATTTGCCGATTCGTTTCTGAACGGCTTGCATCAAAATTAACTATTTATTGCCAGACATTCATTGTGGAAAGAAAGTGATTTTCTCGGCGAGTTAAGCATTTTGAGTAATTTGCCGATTGGTTTCAGAACGGCTTGCATTGAAATTAACTATTTTTGCCAACCATTCATTGTGGGAAAAAAGTGATTTTCCCGGCGCGTTAAGCATTTTGAGTAATTTGCCGATTCGTTTCAGAACGGTTTGCATTGACATTTACTATTTTTTGCCAACCATTCATTGTGGGAAAAAAGTGATTTTCTCGGCGAGTTCAGCATTTTGAGTAATTTGCCGATTGGTTTCAGAACGTCCTGCATCAAAATTAACTATTTTTTGCCAGACATTCATTGTGGGAAAAAAGTGATTTTCTCGGCGCGTTAAGCATTTTGAGTAATTTGCCGCTTGGTTTCAAAACGACTTGCATTGACATTTACTATTTTTTGCCAGACATTCATTGTGGAGCAAAAGTGATTTTCTCGGCGCGTTAAGCATTTTGAGTAATTTGCCGGTTGGTTTCCGAACGGCTTGCATTGAAATTTACTATTTTTTGCCAGGCATTCATTGTGCAACAAAAGTGATTTTCTCGGCGAGTTAAGCATTTTCAGTAATTTGCCGATTGGTTTCAGAACGGCTTGCATTGATATTTACTATTATTTGCCAACCATTCATTGTGGGAAAAATGTGATTTCCTCGGCGAGTTAAGCATTTTGAGTAATTTGCCGATTCGTTTCAGAACGGCTTGCATTGAAATTAATTTTTTTTGCCAACCATTCATTGTGGGAAAAAAGTGATTTTCCCGGCGAGTTAAGCATTTCGAGTAATTTGCCGTTTCGTTTCAGAACGTCTTTCATCAAAATTAACTATTTTTTGCCAGACATTCATTGTGGGAAAAAAGTGATTTTCTCGGCGCGTTCAGCATTTTGAGTAATTTTTCGGTTGGTTTCAGAACGGCTTGCATTGAAATTTACTATTTTTTGCCAGACATTCATTGTCCAACAAAAGTGATTTTCTCGGCGAGTTAAGCATTTTGAGTAATTTGCCGATTGGTTTCAGAACTGCTTGCATCGATATTTACTATTATATGCCAAACATTCATTGTGGAAAGAAAGTGATTTTCTCGGCGAGTTAAGGATTTTGAGTAATTTGCCGATTGGTTTCAGAACGGCTTGCATTGAAATTAACTATTTTTGCCAACCATTCATTGTGGGAAAAAAGTGATTTTCCCGGCGAGTTAAGCATTTCGAGTAATTTGCCGCTTGGTTTCAGAACGGTTTGCATTGACATTTACTATTATATGCCAAACATTCATTGTGGAAAGAAAGTGATTTTCTCGGCGAGTTAAGCATTTTGAGTAATTTACCGATTCGTTTCAGAACGGCTTGCATTGAAATTAACTATTTTTGCCAACCATTCATTGTGGGAAAAAAGTGATTTTCCCGGCGCGTTAAGCATTTTGAGTAATTTGCCGCTTGGTTTCAGAACGGTTTGCATTGACATTTACTATTTTTTGCCAACCATTCATTGTGGGAAAAAAGTGATTTTCTCGGCGAGTTCAGCATTTTGAGTAATTTGCCGATTGGTTTCAGAACGTCTTGCATCAAAAATAGTTAATTTCAATGCAAGCCGTTCTGAAACCAATCGGCAAATTACTCAAAATCCTTAACTCGCCGAGAAAATCACTTTCTTTCCACAATGAATGTTTGGCATATAATAGTAAATATCGATGCAAGCAGTTCTGAAACCAATCGGCAAATTACTCAAAATGCTTAACTCGCCGAGAAAATCACTTTTGTTGGACAATGAATGTCTGGCAAAAAATAGTAAATTTCAATGCAAGCCGTTCGGAAACCAACCGGCAAATTACTCAAAATGCTTAACGCGCCGAGAAAATCACTTTTGCTCCACAATGAATGTCTGGCAAAAAATAGTAAATGTCAATGCAAGTCGTTTTGAAACCAAGCGGCAAATTACTCAAAATGCTTAACGCGCCGAGAAAATCACTTTTTTCCCACAATGAATGTCTGGCAAAAAATAGTTAATTTTGATGCAGGACGTTCTGAAACCAATCGGCAAATTACTCAAAATGCTGAACTCGCCGAGAAAATCACTTTTTTCCCACAATGAATGGTTGGCAAAAAATAGTAAATGTCAATGCAAACCGTTCTGAAACGAATCGGCAAATTACTCAAAATGCTTAACGCGCCGGGAAAATCACTTTTTTCCCACAATGAATGGTTGGCAAAAATAGTTAATTTCAATGCAAGCCGTTCTGAAACCAATCGGCAAATTACTCAAAATGCTTAACTCGCCGAGAAAATCACTTTCTTTCCACAATGAATGTCTGGCAATAAATAGTTAATTTTGATGCAAGCCGTTCAGAAACGAATCGGCAAATTACTCAAAATGCTTAACTCGCCGAGGAAATCACTTTTTTCCCACAATAAATGGTTGGCAAATAATAGTAAATATCGATGCAAGCCGTTCTGAAATCAATCGGCAAATTACTCAAAATGCTTAACTCGCCGAGAAAATCACTTTCTTTCCACAATGAACGTCTGGCAAAAAATAGTAAATTTTAATGCAAGCCGTTCTGAAACCAATCGGCAAATTACTCAAAATGCTTATCTCGCCGAGAAAATCACTTTTGTTCCACAATGAATGTCTGGCAAAAAATGGTAAATTTCAATGCTAGCCGTTCTGAAACCAATCGGCAAATTAGTCAAAACGCTTAACTCGCCGAGAAAATCACTTTTGTTTCACAATGAATGTCTGGCAAAAATTAGTAAATTTCAATGCAAGCCGATCTGAAACCAATCGGAAAATTAGTCAAAACGCTTAACTCGCCGAGAAAATCACTTTTGTTCCACAATGAATGCCTGGCAAAAAATAGTAAATGTCAATGCAAGCCGTTGTGAAACCAAGCGGCAAATTACTCAAAATGCTTAACGCGCCGAGAAAATCACTTTTATCCCACAATGAATGTCTGGCAAAAAATAGTTAATTTTGATGAAAGACGTTATGAAACGAATCGGCAAATTACTCGAAATGCTTAACTCGCCGCGAAAATCGCTTTTTTCCCACAATGAATGGCTGGCAAAAAATAGTTCATTTTGATGCAAGACGTTCTGAAACGAATCGGCAAATTACTCAAAATGCTTAACTCGCCGAGAAAATCACTATTTTCCCACAATGAATGGTTGGCAAAAAATAGTTAATTTCAATGCAAGCCGTTCCGAAACCAATCGGAAAATTACTCAAAATGCTTAACGCGTCGAGAAAATCACTTTTTTCCCACAATGAATGGTTGGCAAATAATAGTAAATATCAATGCAAGCCGTTCTGAAACCAATCGGCAAATTACTCAAATTGCTTAACTCGCCGAGAAAATCACTTTTGTTGCACAATGAATGACTGGCAAAAAATAGTAAATTTCAATGCAAGCCATTCTGAAACCAACCGGCAAATTTCTCAAAATGCTTAACGCGCCGAGAAAATCACTTTTATCCCACAATGAATGTCTGGCAAAAAAGTAGTTAATTTTGATGAAAGACGTTCTGAAACGAATCGGCAAATTACTCGAAATGCTTAACTCGCCGCGAAAATCGCTTTTTTCCCACAATGAATGGTTGGCAAAAATAGTTAATTTCAATGCAAGCCGTTCTGAAACCAATCCGCAAAATGCTTAACTCGCCGAGAAAATCACTTTCTTTCCACAATGAATGTCTGGCAAAAAATAGTATATGTCAATGCAAGCCGTTCTGAAACCAATCGGAAAATTAGTCAAAACGCTTAACTCGCCGCGAAAATCACTTTTTTCCCACAATGAATGGTTGGCAAAAAATAGTTAATTTCAATGCAAGCCGCTCGGAAACCAACCGGCAAATTACTCAAAATGCTTAACTCGCCGAGAAAATCACTTTTTTCCCCACAATGAATGTTTGGCAATAAATAGTTAATTTTGATGCAAGCCGTTCTGAAACGAATCGGCAAATTACTCAAAATGCTTAACGTGCCGAGAAAATCACTTTTTTCCCACAATGAATGTCTGGCAAAAAATAGTTAATTTTGATGCAAGACGATCTGAAACCAATCGGCAAATTACTCAAAATGCTTAACTCGCCGAGAAAATCACTTTTTTCCCACAACGAATGGTTGGCAAAAAATAGTAAATGTCAATGCAAGCCGTTCTGAAACCAAGCGGCAAATTACTCAAAATGCTTAACACGCCGGGAAAATCACTTTTTTCCCACAATGAATGGTTGGGAAAAACAGTTAATTTCAATGCAAGCCGTTCTGAAACCAATCGGCAAATTACTCCAAATGCTTAACTCGCCGAGAAAATCACTTTCTTTCCACAATGAATGTCTGGCAATAAATAGTTAATTTTGATGCAAGACGTTCTGAAACGAATCGGCAAATTACTCAAAATGCTTAACTCGCCGAGGAAATCATTTTTTCACACAATGAATGGTTGGCAAATAATAGTAAATATCAATGCAAGCCGTTCTGAAACCAATCGGCAAATTACTCAAAATGCTATCTCGCCGAGAAAATCACTTTTGTTGCACAATGAATGTCTGGCAAAAAATAGTAATTTTCAATGCAAGCCGTTCTGAAACCAACCGGCAAATTACTCAAAATGCTTAACGCGCCGAGAAAATCACTTTTTTCCCACAATGAATATCTGGCAAAAAATAGTTAATTTTGATGAAAGACGTTCTGAAACGAATCGGGAATTACTCGAAATGCTTAACTCGCCGGGAAAATCACTTTTTTCCCACAATGAATATCTGGCAAAAAATAGTTAATTTCAATGCAAGCCGTTCTGAAACCAATCCGCAAATTACTCAAAATGCTTAACTCGCCGAGAAAATCACTTTCTTTCCACAATGAATGGTTGGCAAAAAATAGTTAATTTCAATGCAAGCCGTTCTGAAACCAAGCGGCAAATTACTCAAAATGCTTAACTCGCCGAGAAAATCACTTTCTTTCCACAATGAATGTCTGGCAATAAATAGTTAATTTTGATGCAAGATGTTCTGAAACGAATCGGCAATTTACTCAAAATGCTTAACTCGCCGAGGAAATCACTTTTTTCACACAATGAATGGTTGGCAAATAATAGTAAATATCAATGCAAGCCGTTCTGAAACAAATCGGCAAATTACTCAAAATGCTATCTCGCCGAGAAAATCACTTTTGTTGCACAATGAATGTCTGGCAAAAAATAGTAATTTTCAATGCAAGCCGTTCTGAAACCAACCGGCAAATTACTCAAAATGCTTAACGCGCCGGGAAAATCACTTTTTTCCCACAATGAATGGTTGGCAAAAATAGTTAATTTCAATGCAAGCCGTTCTGAAACCAATCGGCAAATTACTCCAAATGCTTAACTCGCCGAGAAAATCACTTTCTTTCCACAATGAATGTCTGGCAATAAATAGTTAATTTTGATGCAAGACGTTCTGAAACGAATCGGCAAATTACTCAAAATGCTTAACTCGCCGAGGAAATCATTTTTTCACACAATGAATGGTTGGCAAATAATAGTAAATATCAATGCAAGCCGTTCTGAAACCAATCGGCAAATTACTCAAAATGCTATCTCGCCGAGAAAATCACTTTTGTCCCCACAATGAATGGTTGGCAAAAATAGTTAATTTCAATGCAAGCCGTTCTGAAACCAATCCGCAAATTACTCAAAATGCTTACTCGCCGAGAAAATCACTTTCTTTCCACAATGAATGTCTGGCAAAAAATAGTACATGTCAATGCAAGCCGTTCTGAAACCAAGCGGCAAATTACTCAAAATGCTTAACTCGCCGAGAAAATCACTTTTGTTGCACAATGAATGGCTGGCATAAAATAGTAAATTTCAATGCAAGCCGTTCGGAAACCAACCGGCAAATTACTCAAAATGCTTAACGCGCCGAGAAAATCACTTTTGTTCCACAATGAATGTCTGGCAAAAAATAGTAAATGTCAATGCAAGTCGTTGTGAAACCAAGCGGCAAATTACTCAAAATGCTGAACGCGCCGAGAAAATCACTTTTTTCCCACAATGAATATCTGGCAAAAAATAGTTAATTTTGATGCAAGACGTTCTGAAACCAATCGGCAAATTACTCAAAATGCTGAACTCGCCGAGAAAATCACTTTTTTCCCACAATGAATGGTTGGCAAAAAATAGTAAATGTCAATGCAAACCGTTCTGAAACCAAGCGGCAAATTACTCAAAATGCTTAACGCGCCGGGAAAATCACTTTTTTCCCACAATGAATGGTTGGCAAAAATAGTTAATTTCAATGCAAGCCGTTCTGAAACCAATCGGTAAATTACTCAAAATGCTTAACTCGCCGAGAAAATCACTTTCTTTCCACAATGAATGTTTGGCATATAATAGTAAATATCGATGCAAGCAGTTCTGAAACCAATCGGCAAATTACTCAAAATGCTTAACTCGCCGAGAAAATCACTTTTGTTGGACAATGAATGTCTGGCAAAAAATAGTAAATTTCAATGCAAGCCGTTCTGAAACCAACCGGCAAATTACTCAAAATGCTGAACGCGCCGAGAAAATCACTTTTTTCCCACAATGAATGTCTGGCAAAAAATAGTTAATTTTGATGAAAGACGTTCTGAAACGAAACGGCAAATTACTCGAAATGCTTAACTCGCCGGGAAAATCACTTTTTTCCCACAATGAATGGTTGGCAAAAATAGTTAATTTCAATGCAAGCCGTTCTGAAACCAATCGGCAAATTACTCAAAATCCTTAACTCGCCGAGAAAATCACTTTCTTTCCACAATGAATGTTTGGCATATAATAGTAAATATCGATGCAAGCAGTTCTGAAACCAATCGGCAAATTACTCAAAATGCTTAACTCGCCGAGAAAATCACTTTTGTTGGACAATGAATGTCTGGCAAAAAATAGTAAATTTCAATGCAAGCCGTTCTGAAACCAACCGAAAAATTACTCAAAATGCTGAACGCGCCGAGAAAATCACTTTTTTCCCACAATGAATGTCTGGCAAAAAATAGTTAATTTTGATGAAAGACGTTCTGAAACGAAACGGCAAATTACTCGAAATGCTTAACTCGCCGGGAAAATCACTTTTTTCCCACAATGAATGGTTGGCAAAAAAAATTAATTTCAATGCAAGCCGTTCTGAAACGAATCGGCAAATTACTCAAAATGCTTAACTCGCCGAGGAAATCACATTTTTCCCACAATGAATGGTTGGCAAATAATAGTAAATATCAATGCAAGCCGTTCGGAAACCAACCGGCAAATTACTCAAAATGCTTAACGCGCCGAGAAAATCACTTTTGCTCCACAATGAATGTCTGGCAAAAAATAGTAAATGTCAATGCAAGTCGTTTTGAAACCAAGCGGCAAATTACTCAAAATGCTTAACGCGCCGAGAAAATCACTTTTTTCCCACAATGAATGTCTGGCAAAAAATAGTTAATTTTGATGCAGGACGTTCTGAAACCAATCGGCAAATTACTCAAAATGCTGAACTCGCCGAGAAAATCACTTTTTTCCCACAATGAATGGTTGGCAAAAAATAGTAAATGTCAATGCAAACCGTTCTGAAACGAATCGGCAAATTACTCAAAATGCTTAACGCGCCGGGAAAATCACTTTTTTCCCACAATGAATGGTTGGCAAAAATAGTTAATTTCAATGCAAGCCGTTCTGAAACCAATCGGCAAATTACTCAAAATGCTTAACTCGCCGAGAAAATCACTTTCTTTCCACAATGAATGTCTGGCAATAAATAGTTAATTTTGATGCAAGCCGTTCAGAAACGAATCGGCAAATTACTCAAAATGCTTAACTCGCCGAGGAAATCACTTTTTTCCCACAATAAATGGTTGGCAAATAATAGTAAATATCGATGCAAGCCGTTCTGAAATCAATCGGCAAATTACTCAAAATGCTTAACTCGCCGAGAAAATCACTTTCTTTCCACAATGAACGTCTGGCAAAAAATAGTAAATTTTAATGCAAGCCGTTCTGAAACCAATCGGCAAATTACTCAAAATGCTTATCTCGCCGAGAAAATCACTTTTGTTCCACAATGAATGTCTGGCAAAAAATGGTAAATTTCAATGCTAGCCGTTCTGAAACCAATCGGCAAATTAGTCAAAACGCTTAACTCGCCGAGAAAATCACTTTTGTTTCACAATGAATGTCTGGCAAAAATTAGTAAATTTCAATGCAAGCCGATCTGAAACCAATCGGAAAATTAGTCAAAACGCTTAACTCGCCGAGAAAATCACTTTTGTTCCACAATGAATGCCTGGCAAAAAATAGTAAATGTCAATGCAAGCCGTTGTGAAACCAAGCGGCAAATTACTCAAAATGCTTAACGCGCCGAGAAAATCACTTTTATCCCACAATGAATGTCTGGCAAAAAATAGTTAATTTTGATGAAAGACGTTATGAAACGAATCGGCAAATTACTCGAAATGCTTAACTCGCCGCGAAAATCGCTTTTTTCCCACAATGAATGGCTGGCAAAAAATAGTTCATTTTGATGCAAGACGTTCTGAAACGAATCGGCAAATTACTCAAAATGCTTAACTCGCCGAGAAAATCACTATTTTCCCACAATGAATGGTTGGCAAAAAATAGTTAATTTCAATGCAAGCCGTTCCGAAACCAATCGGAAAATTACTCAAAATGCTTAACGCGTCGAGAAAATCACTTTTTTCCCACAATGAATGGTTGGCAAATAATAGTAAATATCAATGCAAGCCGTTCTGAAACCAATCGGCAAATTACTCAAATTGCTTAACTCGCCGAGAAAATCACTTTTGTTGCACAATGAATGACTGGCAAAAAATAGTAAATTTCAATGCAAGCCATTCTGAAACCAACCGGCAAATTTCTCAAAATGCTTAACGCGCCGAGAAAATCACTTTTATCCCACAATGAATGTCTGGCAAAAAAGTAGTTAATTTTGATGAAAGACGTTCTGAAACGAATCGGCAAATTACTCGAAATGCTTAACTCGCCGCGAAAATCGCTTTTTTCCCACAATGAATGGTTGGCAAAAATAGTTAATTTCAATGCAAGCCGTTCTGAAACCAATCCGCAAAATGCTTAACTCGCCGAGAAAATCACTTTCTTTCCACAATGAATGTCTGGCAAAAAATAGTATATGTCAATGCAAGCCGTTCTGAAACCAATCGGAAAATTAGTCAAAACGCTTAACTCGCCGCGAAAATCACTTTTTTCCCACAATGAATGGTTGGCAAAAAATAGTTAATTTCAATGCAAGCCGCTCGGAAACCAACCGGCAAATTACTCAAAATGCTTAACTCGCCGAGAAAATCACTTTTTTCCCCACAATGAATGTTTGGCAATAAATAGTTAATTTTGATGCAAGCCGTTCTGAAACGAATCGGCAAATTACTCAAAATGCTTAACGTGCCGAGAAAATCACTTTTTTCCCACAATGAATGTCTGGCAAAAAATAGTTAATTTTGATGCAAGACGATCTGAAACCAATCGGCAAATTACTCAAAATGCTTAACTCGCCGAGAAAATCACTTTTTTCCCACAACGAATGGTTGGCAAAAAATAGTAAATGTCAATGCAAGCCGTTCTGAAACCAAGCGGCAAATTACTCAAAATGCTTAACACGCCGGGAAAATCACTTTTTTCCCACAATGAATGGTTGGGAAAAACAGTTAATTTCAATGCAAGCCGTTCTGAAACCAATCGGCAAATTACTCCAAATGCTTAACTCGCCGAGAAAATCACTTTCTTTCCACAATGAATGTCTGGCAATAAATAGTTAATTTTGATGCAAGGCGTTCTGAAACGAATCGGCAAATTACTCAAAATGCTTAACTCGCCGAGGAAATCATTTTTTCACACAATGAATGGTTGGCAAATAATAGTAAATATCAATGCAAGCCGTTCTGAAACCAATCGGCAAATTACTCAAAATGCTATCTCGCCGAGAAAATCACTTTTGTTGCACAATGAATGTCTGGCAAAAAATAGTAATTTTCAATGCAAGCCGTTCTGAAACCAACCGGCAAATTACTCAAAATGCTTAACGCGCCGAGAAAATCACTTTTTTCCCACAATGAATATCTGGCAAAAAATAGTTAATTTTGATGAAAGACGTTCTGAAACGAATCGGGAATTACTCGAAATGCTTAACTCGCCGGGAAAATCACTTTTTTCCCACAATGAATATCTGGCAAAAAATAGTTAATTTCAATGCAAGCCGTTCTGAAACCAATCCGCAAATTACTCAAAATGCTTAACTCGCCGAGAAAATCACTTTCTTTCCACAATGAATGGTTGGCAAAAAATAGTTAATTTCAATGCAAGCCGTTCTGAAACCAATCGGAAAATTAGTCAAAACGCTTAACGCGCCGAGAAAATCACTTTTGTTCCACAATGAATGTCTGGCAAAAAAATAGTAAATGTCAATGCAAGCCGTTGTGAAACCAAGCGGCAAATTACTCAAAATGCTTAACGCGCCGAGAAAATCACTTTTTTCCCACAATGAATGTCTGGCAAACATAGTTAATTTTGATGCAAGACGATCTGAAACCAATCGGCAAATTACTCAAAATGCTTAACTCGCCGAGAAAATCACTTTTTTCCCACAATGAATGGTTGGCAAAAAATAGTAAATGCCAATGCAAGCCGTTCTGAAACCAAGCGGCAAATTACTCAAAATGCTTAACTCGCCGAGAAAATCACTTTCTTTCCACAATGAATGTCTGGCAATAAATAGTTAATTTTGATGCAAGATGTTCTGAAACGAATCGGCAATTTACTCAAAATGCTTAACTCGCCGAGGAAATCACTTTTTTCACACAATGAATGGTTGGCAAATAATAGTAAATATCAATGCAAGCCGTTCTGAAACAAATCGGCAAATTACTCAAAATGCTATCTCGCCGAGAAAATCACTTTTGTTGCACAATGAATGTCTGGCAAAAAATAGTAATTTTCAATGCAAGCCGTTCTGAAACCAACCGGCAAATTACTCAAAATGCTTAACGCGCCGGGAAAATCACTTTTTTCCCACAATGAATGGTTGGCAAAAATAGTTAATTTCAATGCAAGCCGTTCTGAAACCAATCGGCAAATTACTCCAAATGCTTAACTCGCCGAGAAAATCACTTTCTTTCCACAATGAATGTCTGGCAATAAATAGTTAATTTTGATGCAAGACGTTCTGAAACGAATCGGCAAATTACTCAAAATGCTTAACTCGCCGAGGAAATCATTTTTTCACACAATGAATGGTTGGCAAATAATAGTAAATATCAATGCAAGCCGTTCTGAAACCAATCGGCAAATTACTCAAAATGCTATCTCGCCGAGAAAATCACTTTTGTTGCACAATGAATGTCTGGCAAAAAATAGTAATTTTCAATGCAAGCCGTTCTGAAACCAACCGGCAAATTACTCAAAATGCTTAACGCGCCGAGAAAATCACTTTTTTCCCACAATGAATATCTGGCAAAAAATAGTTAATTTTGATGAAAGACGTTCTGAAACGAATCGGGAATTACTCGAAATGCTTAACTCGCCGGGAAAATCACTTTTTTCCCACAATGAATGGTTGGCAAATAATAGTAAATATCAATGCAAGCCGTTCTGAAACCAATCGGCAAATTACTGAAAATGCTTAACTCGCCGAGAAAATCACTTTTGTTGCACAATGAATGCCTGGCAAAAAATAGTAAATTTCAATGCAAGCCGTTCGGAAACCAACCGGCAAATTACTCAAAATGCTTAACGCGCCGAGAAAATCACTTTTGCTCCACAATGAATGTCTGGCAAAAAATAGTAAATGTCAATGCAAGTCGTTTTGAAACCAAGCGGCAAATTACTCAAAATGCTTAACGCGCCGAGAAAATCACTTTTTTCCCACAATGAATGTCTGGCAAAAAATAGTTAATTTTGATGCAGGACGTTCTGAAACCAATCGGCAAATTACTCAAAATGCTGAACTCGCCGAGAAAATCACTTTTTTCCCACAATGAATGGTTGGCAAAAAATAGTAAATGTCAATGCAAACCGTTCTGAAACGAATCGGCAAATTACTCAAAATGCTTAACGCGCCGGGAAAATCACTTTTTTCCCACAATGAATGGTTGGCAAAAATAGTTAATTTCAATGCAAGCCGTTCTGAAACCAATCGGCAAATTACTCAAAATGCTTAACTCGCCGAGAAAATCACTTTCTTTCCACAATGAATGTCTGGCAATAAATAGTTAATTTTGATGCAAGCCGTTCAGAAACGAATCGGCAAATTACTCAAAATGCTTAACTCGCCGAGGAAATCACTTTTTTCCCACAATAAATGGTTGGCAAATAATAGTAAATATCGATGCAAGCCGTTCTGAAATCAATCGGCAAATTACTCAAAATGCTTAACTCGCCGAGAAAATCACTTTCTTTCCACAATGAACGTCTGGCAAAAAATAGTAAATTTTAATGCAAGCCGTTCTGAAACCAATCGGCAAATTACTCAAAATGCTTATCTCGCCGAGAAAATCACTTTTGTTCCACAATGAATGTCTGGCAAAAAATGGTAAATTTCAATGCTAGCCGTTCTGAAACCAATCGGCAAATTAGTCAAAACGCTTAACTCGCCGAGAAAATCACTTTTGTTTCACAATGAATGTCTGGCAAAAATTAGTAAATTTCAATGCAAGCCGATCTGAAACCAATCGGAAAATTAGTCAAAACGCTTAACTCGCCGAGAAAATCACTTTTGTTCCACAATGAATGCCTGGCAAAAAATAGTAAATGTCAATGCAAGCCGTTGTGAAACCAAGCGGCAAATTACTCAAAATGCTTAACGCGCCGAGAAAATCACTTAACTATTTTTTGCCAGATATTCATTGTGGGAAAAAAGTGATTTTCCCGGCGAGTTAAGCATTTCGAGTAATTCCCGATTCGTTTCAGAACGTCTTTCATCAAAATTAACTATTTTTTGCCAGATATTCATTGTGGGAAAAAAGTGATTTTCTCGGCGCGTTAAGCATTTTGAGTAATTTGCCGGTTGGTTTCAGAACGGCTTGCATTGAAAATTACTATTTTTTGCCAGACATTCATTGTGCAACAAAAGTGATTTTCTCGGCGAGATAGCATTTTGAGTAATTTGCCGATTGGTTTCAGAACGGCTTGCATTGATATTTACTATTATTTGCCAACCATTCATTGTGTGAAAAAATGATTTCCTCGGCGAGTTAAGCATTTTGAGTAATTTGCCGATTCGTTTCAGAACGCCTTGCATCAAAATTAACTATTTATTGCCAGACATTCATTGTGGAAAGAAAGTGATTTTCTCGGCGAGTTAAGCATTTGGAGTAATTTGCCGATTGGTTTCAGAACGGCTTGCATTGAAATTAACTGTTTTTCCCAACCATTCATTGTGGGAAAAAAGTGATTTTCCCGGCGTGTTAAGCATTTTGAGTAATTTGCCGCTTGGTTTCAGAACGGCTTGCATTGACATTTACTATTTTTTGCCAACCATTCGTTGTGGGAAAAAAGTGATTTTCTCGGCGAGTTAAGCATTTTGAGTAATTTGCCGATTGGTTTCAGATCGTCTTGCATCAAAATTAACTATTTTTTGCCAGACATTCATTGTGGGAAAAAAGTGATTTTCTCGGCACGTTAAGCATTTTGAGTAATTTGCCGATTCGTTTCAGAACGGCTTGCATCAAAATTAACTATTTATTGCCAAACATTCATTGTGGGGAAAAAAGTGATTTTCTCGGCGAGTTAAGCATTTTGAGTAATTTGCCGGTTGGTTTCCGAGCGGCTTGCATTGAAATTAACTATTTTTTGCCAACCATTCATTGTGGGAAAAAAGTGATTTTCGCGGCGAGTTAAGCGTTTTGACTAATTTTCCGATTGGTTTCAGAACGGCTTGCATTGACATATACTATTTTTTGCCAGACATTCATTGTGGAAAGAAAGTGATTTTCTCGGCGAGTTAAGCATTTTGCGGATTGGTTTCAGAACGGCTTGCATTGAAATTAACTATTTTTGCCAACCATTCATTGTGGGAAAAAAGCGATTTTCGCGGCGAGTTAAGCATTTCGAGTAATTTGCCGATTCGTTTCAGAACGTCTTTCATCAAAATTAACTACTTTTTTGCCAGACATTCATTGTGGGATAAAAGTGATTTTCTCGGCGCGTTAAGCATTTTGAGAAATTTGCCGGTTGGTTTCAGAATGGCTTGCATTGAAATTTACTATTTTTTGCCAGTCATTCATTGTGCAACAAAAGTGATTTTCTCGGCGAGTTAAGCAATTTGAGTAATTTGCCGATTGGTTTCAGAACGGCTTGCATTGATATTTACTATTATTTGCCAACCATTCATTGTGGGAAAAAAGTGATTTTCTCGACGCGTTAAGCATTTTGAGTAATTTTCCGATTGGTTTCGGAACGGCTTGCATTGAAATTAACTATTTTTTGCCAACCATTCATTGTGGGAAAATAGTGATTTTCTCGGCGAGTTAAGCATTTTGAGTAATTTGCCGATTCGTTTCAGAACGTCTTGCATCAAAATGAACTATTTTTTGCCAGCCATTCATTGTGGGAAAAAAGCGATTTTCGCGGCGAGTTAAGCATTTCGAGTAATTTGCCGATTCGTTTCATAACGTCTTTCATCAAAATTAACTATTTTTTGCCAGACATTCATTGTGGGATAAAAGTGATTTTCTCGGCGCGTTAAGCATTTTGAGTAATTTGCCGCTTGGTTTCACAACGGCTTGCATTGACATTTACTATTTTTTGCCAGGCATTCATTGTGGAACAAAAGTGATTTTCTCGGCGAGTTAAGCGTTTTGACTAATTTTCCGATTGGTTTCAGATCGGCTTGCATTGAAATTTACTAATTTTTGCCAGACATTCATTGTGAAACAAAAGTGATTTTCTCGGCGAGTTAAGCGTTTTGACTAATTTGCCGATTGGTTTCAGAACGGCTAGCATTGAAATTTACCATTTTTTGCCAGACATTCATTGTGGAACAAAAGTGATTTTCTCGGCGAGATAAGCATTTTGAGTAATTTGCCGATTGGTTTCAGAACGGCTTGCATTAAAATTTACTATTTTTTGCCAGACGTTCATTGTGGAAAGAAAGTGATTTTCTCGGCGAGTTAAGCATTTTGAGTAATTTGCCGATTGATTTCAGAACGGCTTGCATCGATATTTACTATTATTTGCCAACCATTTATTGTGGGAAAAAAGTGATTTCCTCGGCGAGTTAAGCATTTTGAGTAATTTGCCGATTCGTTTCTGAACGGCTTGCATCAAAATTAACTATTTATTGCCAGACATTCATTGTGGAAAGAAAGTGATTTTCTCGGCGAGTTAAGCATTTTGAGTAATTTGCCGATTGGTTTCAGAACGGCTTGCATTGAAATTAACTATTTTTGCCAACCATTCATTGTGGGAAAAAAGTGATTTTCCCGGCGCGTTAAGCATTTTGAGTAATTTGCCGATTCGTTTCAGAACGGTTTGCATTGACATTTACTATTTTTTGCCAACCATTCATTGTGGGAAAAAAGTGATTTTCTCGGCGAGTTCAGCATTTTGAGTAATTTGCCGATTGGTTTCAGAACGTCCTGCATCAAAATTAACTATTTTTTGCCAGACATTCATTGTGGGAAAAAAGTGATTTTCTCGGCGCGTTAAGCATTTTGAGTAATTTGCCGCTTGGTTTCAAAACGACTTGCATTGACATTTACTATTTTTTGCCAGACATTCATTGTGGAGCAAAAGTGATTTTCTCGGCGCGTTAAGCATTTTGAGTAATTTGCCGGTTGGTTTCCGAACGGCTTGCATTGATATTTACTATTATTTGCCAACCATTCATTGTGGGAAAAATGTGATTTCCTCGGCGAGTTAAGCATTTTGAGTAATTTGCCGATTCGTTTCAGAACGGCTTGCATTGAAATTAATTTTTTTTGCCAACCATTCATTGTGGGAAAAAAGTGATTTTCCCGGCGAGTTAAGCATTTCGAGTAATTTGCCGTTTCGTTTCAGAACGTCTTTCATCAAAATTAACTATTTTTTGCCAGACATTCATTGTGGGAAAAAAGTGATTTTCTCGGCGCGTTCAGCATTTTGAGTAATTTTTCGGTTGGTTTCAGAACGGCTTGCATTGAAATTTACTATTTTTTGCCAGACATTCATTGTCCAACAAAAGTGATTTTCTCGGCGAGTTAAGCATTTTGAGTAATTTGCCGATTGGTTTCAGAACTGCTTGCATCGATATTTACTATTATATGCCAAACATTCATTGTGGAAAGAAAGTGATTTTCTCGGCGAGTTAAGGATTTTGAGTAATTTGCCGATTGGTTTCAGAACGGCTTGCATTGAAATTAACTATTTTTGCCAACCATTCATTGTGGGAAAAAAGTGATTTTCCCGGCGAGTTAAGCATTTCGAGTAATTTGCCGTTTCGTTTCAGAACGTCTTTCATCAAAATTAACTATTTTTTGCCAGACATTCATTGTGGGAAAAAAGTGATTTTCTCGGCGCGTTCAGCATTTTGAGTAATTTGCCGGTTGGTTTCAGAACGGCTTGCATTGAAATTTACTATTTTTTGCCAGACATTCATTGTCCAACAAAAGTGATTTTCTCGGCGAGTTAAGCATTTTGAGTAATTTGCCGATTGGTTTCAGAACTGCTTGCATCGATATTTACTATTATATGCCAAACATTCATTGTGGAAAGAAAGTGATTTTCTCGGCGAGTTAAGCATTTTGAGTAATTTACCGATTGGTTTCAGAACGGCTTGCATTGAAATTAACTATTTTTGCCAACCATTCATTGTGGGAAAAAAGTGATTTTCCCGGCGCGTTAAGCATTTTGAGTAATTTGCCGCTTGGTTTCAGAACGGTTTGCATTGACATTTACTATTTTTTGCCAACCATTCATTGTGGGAAAAAAGTGATTTTCTCGGCGAGTTCAGCATTTTGAGTAATTTGCCGATTGGTTTCAGAACGTCTTGCATCAAAATTAACTATTTTTTGCCAGATATTCATTGTGGGAAAAAAGTGATTTTCTCGGCGCGTTCAGCATTTTGAGTAATTTGCCGCTTGGTTTCACAACGACTTGCATTGACATTTACTATTTTTTGCCAGACATTCATTGTGGAACAAAAGTGATTTTCTCGGCGCGTTAAGCATTTTGAGTAATTTGCCGGTTGGTTTCCGAACGGCTTGCATTGAAATTTACTATTTTATGCCAGCCATTCATTGTGCAACAAAAGTGATTTTCTCGGCGAGTTAAGCATTTTGAGTAATTTGCCGCTTGGTTTCAGAACGGCTTGCATTGACATGTACTATTTTTTGCCAGACATTCATTGTGGAAAGAAAGTGATTTTCTCGGCGAGTAAGCATTTTGAGTAATTTGCGGATTGGTTTCAGAACGGCTTGCATTGAAATTAACTATTTTTGCCAACCATTCATTGTGGGGACAAAAGTGATTTTCTCGGCGAGATAGCATTTTGAGTAATTTGCCGATTGGTTTCAGAACGGCTTGCATTGATATTTACTATTATTTGCCAACCATTCATTGTGTGAAAAAATGATTTCCTCGGCGAGTTAAGCATTTTGAGTAATTTGCCGATTCGTTTCAGAACGTCTTGCATCAAAATTAACTATTTATTGCCAGACATTCATTGTGGAAAGAAAGTGATTTTCTCGGCGAGTTAAGCATTTGGAGTAATTTGCCGATTGGTTTCAGAACGGCTTGCATTGAAATTAACTATTTTTGCCAACCATTCATTGTGGGAAAAAAGTGATTTTCCCGGCGCGTTAAGCATTTTGAGTAATTTGCCGGTTGGTTTCAGAACGGCTTGCATTGAAAATTACTATTTTTTGCCAGACATTCATTGTGCAACAAAAGTGATTTTCTCGGCGAGATAGCATTTTGAGTAATTTGCCGATTTGTTTCAGAACGGCTTGCATTGATATTTACTATTATTTGCCAACCATTCATTGTGTGAAAAAAGTGATTTCCTCGGCGAGTTAAGCATTTTGAGTAAATTGCCGATTCGTTTCAGAACATCTTGCATCAAAATTAACTATTTATTGCCAGACATTCATTGTGGAAAGAAAGTGATTTTCTCGGCGAGTTAAGCATTTTGAGTAATTTGCCGCTTGGTTTCAGAACGGCTTGCATTGAAATTAACTATTTTTTGCCAACCATTCATTGTGGAAAGAAAGTGATTTTCTCGGCGAGTTAAGCATTTTGAGTAATTTGCGGATTGGTTTCAGAACGGCTTGCATTGAAATTAACTATTTTTTGCCAGATATTCATTGTGGGAAAAAAGTGATTTTCCCGGCGAGTTAAGCATTTCGAGTAATTCCCGATTCGTTTCAGAACGTCTTTCATCAAAATTAACTATTTTTTGCCAGATATTCATTGTGGGAAAAAAGTGATTTTCTCGGCGCGTTAAGCATTTTGAGTAATTTGCCGGTTGGTTTCAGAACGGCTTGCATTGAAAATTACTATTTTTTGCCAGACATTCATTGTGCAACAAAAGTGATTTTCTCGGCGAGATAGCATTTTGAGTAATTTGCCGATTGGTTTCAGAACGGCTTGCATTGATATTTACTATTATTTGCCAACCATTCATTGTGTGAAAAAATGATTTCCTCGGCGAGTTAAGCATTTTGAGTAATTTGCCGATTCGTTTCAGAACGTCTTGCATCAAAATTAACTATTTATTGCCAGACATTCATTGTGGAAAGAAAGTGATTTTCTCGGCGAGTTAAGCATTTGGAGTAATTTGCCGATTGGTTTCAGAACGGCTTGCATTGAAATTAACTGTTTTTCCCAACCATTCATTGTGGGAAAAAAGTGATTTTCCCGGCGTGTTAAGCATTTTGAGTAATTTGCCGCTTGGTTTCAGAACGGCTTGCATTGACATTTACTATTTTTTGCCAACCATTCGTTGTGGGAAAAAAGTGATTTTCTCGGCGAGTTAAGCATTTTGAGTAATTTGCCGATTGGTTTCAGATCGTCTTGCATCAAAATTAACTATTTTTTGCCAGACATTCATTGTGGGAAAAAAGTGATTTTCTCGGCACGTTAAGCATTTTGAGTAATTTGCCGATTCGTTTCAGAACGGCTTGCATCAAAATTAACTATTTATTGCCAAACATTCATTGTGGGGAAAAAAGTGATTTTCTCGGCGAGTTAAGCATTTTGAGTAATTTGCCGGTTGGTTTCCGAGCGGCTTGCATTGAAATTAACTATTTTTTGCCAACCATTCATTGTGGGAAAAAAGTGATTTTCGCGGCGAGTTAAGCGTTTTGACTAATTTTCCGATTGGTTTCAGAACGGCTTGCATTGACATATACTATTTTTTGCCAGACATTCATTGTGGAAAGAAAGTGATTTTCTCGGCGAGTTAAGCATTTTGCGGATTGGTTTCAGAACGGCTTGCATTGAAATTAACTATTTTTGCCAACCATTCATTGTGGGAAAAAAGCGATTTTCGCGGCGAGTTAAGCATTTCGAGTAATTTGCCGATTCGTTTCAGAACGTCTTTCATCAAAATTAACTACTTTTTTGCCAGACATTCATTGTGGGATAAAAGTGATTTTCTCGGCGCGTTAAGCATTTTGAGAAATTTGCCGGTTGGTTTCAGAATGGCTTGCATTGAAATTTACTATTTTTTGCCAGTCATTCATTGTGCAACAAAAGTGATTTTCTCGGCGAGTTAAGCAATTTGAGTAATTTGCCGATTGGTTTCAGAACGGCTTGCATTGATATTTACTATTATTTGCCAACCATTCATTGTGGGAAAAAAGTGATTTTCTCGACGCGTTAAGCATTTTGAGTAATTTTCCGATTGGTTTCGGAACGGCTTGCATTGAAATTAACTATTTTTTGCCAACCATTCATTGTGGGAAAATAGTGATTTTCTCGGCGAGTTAAGCATTTTGAGTAATTTGCCGATTCGTTTCAGAACGTCTTGCATCAAAATGAACTATTTTTTGCCAGCCATTCATTGTGGGAAAAAAGCGATTTTCGCGGCGAGTTAAGCATTTCGAGTAATTTGCCGATTCGTTTCATAACGTCTTTCATCAAAATTAACTATTTTTTGCCAGACATTCATTGTGGGATAAAAGTGATTTTCTCGGCGCGTTAAGCATTTTGAGTAATTTGCCGCTTGGTTTCACAACGGCTTGCATTGACATTTACTATTTTTTGCCAGGCATTCATTGTGGAACAAAAGTGATTTTCTCGGCGAGTTAAGCGTTTTGACTAATTTTCCGATTGGTTTCAGATCGGCTTGCATTGAAATTTACTAATTTTTGCCAGACATTCATTGTGAAACAAAAGTGATTTTCTCGGCGAGTTAAGCGTTTTGACTAATTTGCCGATTGGTTTCAGAACGGCTAGCATTGAAATTTACCATTTTTTGCCAGACATTCATTGTGGAACAAAAGTGATTTTCTCGGCGAGATAAGCATTTTGAGTAATTTGCCGATTGGTTTCAGAACGGCTTGCATTAAAATTTACTATTTTTTGCCAGACGTTCATTGTGGAAAGAAAGTGATTTTCTCGGCGAGTTAAGCATTTTGAGTAATTTGCCGATTGATTTCAGAACGGCTTGCATCGATATTTACTATTATTTGCCAACCATTTATTGTGGGAAAAAAGTGATTTCCTCGGCGAGTTAAGCATTTTGAGTAATTTGCCGATTCGTTTCTGAACGGCTTGCATCAAAATTAACTATTTATTGCCAGACATTCATTGTGGAAAGAAAGTGATTTTCTCGGCGAGTTAAGCATTTTGAGTAATTTGCCGATTGGTTTCAGAACGGCTTGCATTGAAATTAACTATTTTTGCCAACCATTCATTGTGGGAAAAAAGTGATTTTCCCGGCGCGTTAAGCATTTTGAGTAATTTGCCGATTCGTTTCAGAACGGTTTGCATTGACATTTACTATTTTTTGCCAACCATTCATTGTGGGAAAAAAGTGATTTTCTCGGCGAGTTCAGCATTTTGAGTAATTTGCCGATTGGTTTCAGAACGTCCTGCATCAAAATTAACTATTTTTTGCCAGACATTCATTGTGGGAAAAAAGTGATTTTCTCGGCGCGTTAAGCATTTTGAGTAATTTGCCGCTTGGTTTCAAAACGACTTGCATTGACATTTACTATTTTTTGCCAGACATTCATTGTGGAGCAAAAGTGATTTTCTCGGCGCGTTAAGCATTTTGAGTAATTTGCCGGTTGGTTTCCGAACGGCTTGCATTGAAATTTACTATTTTTTGCCAGGCATTCATTGTGCAACAAAAGTGATTTTCTCGGCGAGTTAAGCATTTTCAGTAATTTGCCGATTGGTTTCAGAACGGCTTGCATTGATATTTACTATTATTTGCCAACCATTCATTGTGGGAAAAATGTGATTTCCTCGGCGAGTTAAGCATTTTGAGTAATTTGCCGATTCGTTTCAGAACGGCTTGCATTGAAATTAATTTTTTTTGCCAACCATTCATTGTGGGAAAAAAGTGATTTTCCCGGCGAGTTAAGCATTTCGAGTAATTTGCCGTTTCGTTTCAGAACGTCTTTCATCAAAATTAACTATTTTTTGCCAGACATTCATTGTGGGAAAAAAGTGATTTTCTCGGCGCGTTCAGCATTTTGAGTAATTTTTCGGTTGGTTTCAGAACGGCTTGCATTGAAATTTACTATTTTTTGCCAGACATTCATTGTCCAACAAAAGTGATTTTCTCGGCGAGTTAAGCATTTTGAGTAATTTGCCGATTGGTTTCAGAACTGCTTGCATCGATATTTACTATTATATGCCAAACATTCATTGTGGAAAGAAAGTGATTTTCTCGGCGAGTTAAGGA
Source organism: Scyliorhinus torazame (assembly GCF_047496885.1). Taxonomy (NCBI): domain Eukaryota; kingdom Metazoa; phylum Chordata; class Chondrichthyes; order Carcharhiniformes; family Scyliorhinidae; genus Scyliorhinus; species Scyliorhinus torazame. Next base: position 228,525,360 of record NC_092715.1, on the reverse strand, counting down.
TTTTGAGTAATTTGCCGATTGGTTTCAGAACGGCTTGCATTGAAATTAACTATTTTTGCCAACCATTCATTGTGGGAAAAAAGTGATTTTCCCGGCGAGTTAAGCATTTCGAGTAATTTGCCGCTTGGTTTCAGAACGGTTTGCATTGACATTTACTATTATATGCCAAACATTCATTGTGGAAAGAAAGTGATTTTCTCGGCGAGTTAAGCATTTTGAGTAATTTACCGATTGGTTTCAGAACGGCTTGCATTGAAATTAACTATTTTTGCCAACCATTCATTGTGGGAAAAAAGTGATTTTCCCGGCGCGTTAAGCATTTTGAGTAATTTGCCGCTTGGTTTCAGAACGGTTTGCATTGACATTTACTATTTTTTGCCAACCATTCATTGTGGGAAAAAAGTGATTTTCTCGGCGAGTTCAGCATTTTGAGTAATTTGCCGATTGGTTTCAGAACGTCTTGCATCAAAATTAACTATTTTTTGCCAGATATTCATTGTGGGAAAAAAGTGATTTTCTCGGCGCGTTCAGCATTTTGAGTAATTTGCCGCTTGGTTTCACAACGACTTGCATTGACATTTACTATTTTTTGCCAGACATTCATTGTGGAACAAAAGTGATTTTCTCGGCGCGTTAAGCATTTTGAGTAATTTGCCGGTTGGTTTCCGAACGGCTTGCATTGAAATTTACTATTTTTTGCCAGACATTCATTGTGCAACAAAAGTGATTTTCTCGGCGAGTTAAGCATTTTGAGTAATTTGCCGCTTGGTTTCAGAACGGCTTGCATTGACATGTACTATTTTTTGCCAGACATTCATTGTGGAAAGAAAGTGATTTTCTCGGCGAGTAAGCATTTTGAGTAATTTGCGGATTGGTTTCAGAACGGCTTGCATTGAAATTAACTATTTTTGCCAACCATTCATTGTGGGGACAAAAGTGATTTTCCCGGCGAGTTAAGCATTTCGAGTAATTTGCGGTTTCGTTTCAGAACGTCTTTCATCAAAATTAACTATTTTTTGCCAGACATTCATTGTGGGAAAAAAGTGATTTTCTCGGCGCGTTCAGCATTTTGAGTAATTTGCCGGTTGGTTTCAGAACGGCTTGCATTGAAATTTACTATTTTTTGCCAGACATTCATTGTCCAACAAAAGTGATTTTCTCGGCGAGTTAAGCATTTTGAGCAATTTGCCGATTGGTTTCAGAACGGCTTGCATCGATATTTACTATTATATGCCAAACATTCATTGTGGGAAAAAAGTGATTTCCTCGGCGAGATAAACATTTTGAGGAATTTGCCGATTCGTTTCAGAACGGCTTGCATCAAAATTAACTATTTTTTGCCAACCATTCATTGTGGGAAAAAGTGATTTCCTCGGCGAGGTAAGCATTTTGAGTGATTTGCCGGTTGGTTTCAGAACGGCTTGCATTGAAATTTACTATTTTTTGCCAGACATTCATTGTGCAACAAAAGTGATTTTCTCGGCGAGTTAAGCATTTTGAGTAATTTGCCGATTCGTTTCAGAACGGCTTGCATCAAAATTAACTATTTATTGTCAAACATTCATTGTGGGAAAAAAGTGATTTTCTCGGCGCGTGAAGCATTTTGAGTAATTTGCTGATTGGTTTCGGAACGGCTTGCATTGAAATTAACTATTTTTTGCCAACCATTCATTGTGGGAAAATAGTGATTTTCTCGGCAAGTTAAGCATTTTGAGTAATTTGCCGATTCGTTTCAGAACGTCTTGCATCAAAATTAACTATTTATTGCCAAACATTCATTGCGGGGAAAAAAGTGATTTTCTCAGCGCGTCAAGCATTTTGAGTAATTTGCCGCTTGGTTCCAGAGCGGCTTGCATTGAAATTAACTATTTTTTGCCAACCATTCATTGTGGGAAAAAAGTGATTTTCGCGGCGAGTTAAGCGTTTTGACTAATTTTCCGATTGGTTTCAGAACGGCTTGCATTGACATATACTATTTTTTGCCAGACATTCATTGTGGAAAGAAAGTGATTTTCTCGGCGAGTTAAGCATTTTGAGTAATTTGCGGATTGGTTTCAGAACGGCTTGCATTGAAATTAACTATTTTTTGCCAGATATTCATTGTGGGAAAAAATTGATTTTCCCGGCGAGTCAAGCATTTCGAGTAATTTCCCGATTCGTTTCAGAACGTCTTTCATCAAAATTAACTATTTTTTGCCAGATATTCATTGTGGGAAAAAGGTGATTTTCTCGGCGCGTTAAGCATTTTGAGTAATTTGCCGGTTGGTTTCCGAACGGCTTGCATTGAAATTTACTATTTTTTGCCAGACATTCATTGTGCAACAAAAGTGATTTTCTCGGCGAGTTAAGCATTTTGAGTAATTTGCCGCTTGGTTTCAGAACGGCTTGCATTGACATGTACTATTTTTTGCCAGACATTCATTGTGGAAAGAAAGTGATTTTCTCGGCGAGTAAGCATTTTGAGTAATTTGCGGATTGGTTTCAGAACGGCTTGCATTGAAGTTAACTATTTTTGCCAACCATTCATTGTGGGGAAAAAAGTGATTTTCCCGGCGAGTTAAGCATTTCGAGTAATTTGCGGTTTCGTTTCAGAACGTCTTTCATCAAAATTAACTATTTTTTGCCAGACATTCATCGTGGGAAAAAAGTGATTTTCTCGGCGCGTTCAGCATTTTGAGTAATTTGCCGGTTGGTTTCAGAACGGCTTGCATTGAAATTTACTATTTTTTGCCAGACATTCATTGTCCAACAAAAGTGATTTTCTCGGCGAGTTAAGCATTTTGAGCAATTTGCCGATTGGTTTCAGAACGGCTTGCATCGATATTTACTATTATATGCCAAACATTCATTGTGGGAAAAAAGTGATTTCCTCGGCGAGATAAACATTTTGAGGAATTTGCCGATTCGTTTCAGAACGGCTTGCATCAAAATTAACTATTTTTTGCCAACCATTCATTGTGGGAAAAAGTGATTTCCTCGGCGAGGTAAGCATTTTGAGTAATTTGCCGGTTGGTTTCAGAACGGCTTGCATTGAAATTTACTATTTTTTGCCAGAGATTCATTGTGCAACAAAAGTGATTTTCTCGGCGAGTTAAGCATTTTGAGTAATTTGCCGATTCGTTTCAGAACGGCTTGCATCAAAATTAACTATTTATTGTCAAACATTCATTGTGGGAAAAAAGTGATTTTCTCGGCGCGTTAAGCATTTTGAGTAATTTGCCGATTGGTTTCGGAACGGCTTGCATTGAAATTAACTATTTTTTGCCAACCATTCATTGTGGGAAAATAGTGATTTTCTCGGCAAGTTAAGCATTTTGAGTAATTTGCCGATTCGTTTCAGAACGGCTTGCATCAAAATTAACTATTGATTGCCAAACATTCATTGCGGGGAAAAAAGTGATTTTCTCAGCGCGTCAAGCATTTTGAGTAATTTGCCGCTTGGTTTCAGAGCGGCTTGCATTGAAATTAACTATTTTTTGCCAACCATTCATTGTGGGAAAAAAGTGATTTTCGCGGCGAGTTAAGCGTTTTGACTAATTTTCCGATTGGTTTCAGAACGGCTTGCATTGACATATACTATTTTTTGCCAGACATTCATTGTGGAAAGAAAGTGATTTTCTCGGCGAGTTAAGCATTTTGAGTAATTTGCGGATTGGTTTCAGAACGGCTTGCATTGAAATTAACTATTTTTGCCAACCATTCATTGTGGGAAAAAAGCGATTTTCCCGGCGAGGTAAGCATCTCGAGTAATTTGCCGATTCGTTTCAGAACGTCTTTCATCAAAATTAACTATTTTTTGCCAGACATTCATTGTGGGAAAAAAATGATTTTCTCGGCGCGTTAAGCATTTTGAGTAATTTGCCGCTTGGTTTCACAACGGTTTGCATTGACATTTTCTATTTTTTGCCAGACATTCATTGTGGAACAAAAGTGATTTTCTCGGCGAGTTAAGCGTTTTGACTAATTTTCCGATTGGTTTCAGATCGGCTTGCATTGAAATTTACTATTTTTTGCCAAACATTCATTGTGCAACAAAAGTGATTTTCTCGGCGAGATAGCATTTTGAGTAATTTGCCGATTTGTTTCAGAATATCTTGCATCAAAATTAACTATTTATTGCCAGACATTCATTGTGGAAAGAAAGTGATTTTCTCGGCGAGTTAAGCATTTTGAGTAATTTGCCGCTTGGTTTCAGAACGGCTTGCATTGACATTTACTATTTTTTGCCAACCATTCATTGTGGGAAAAAAGTGATTTTCTCGGCGAGTTAAGCATTTTGAGTAATTTGCCGATTGGTTTCAGATCGTCTTGCATCAAAATTAACTATTTTTGCCAGACATTCATTGTGGGAAAAAAGTGATTTTCTCGGCGCGTTAAGCATTTTGAGTAATTTGCCGCTTGGTTTCACAACGGCTTGCATTGAAATTAACTATTTTTTGCCAACCATTCATTGTGGGAAAAAAGTGATTTTCGCGGCGAGTTAAGCGTTTTGACTAATTTTCCGATTGGTTTCAGAACGGCTTGCATTGACATATACTATTTTTTGCCAGACATTCATTGTGGAAACAAAGTGATTTTCTCGGCGAGTTAAGCATTTTGAGTAATTTGCGGATTGGTTTCAGAACGGCTTGCATTGAAATTAACTATTTTTTGCCAGATATTCATTGTGGGAAAAAAGTGATTTTCCCGGCGAGTTAAGCATTTCGAGTAATTTCCCGATTCGTTTCAGAACGTCTTTCATCAAAATTAATTATTTTTTGCCAGATATTCATTGTGGGAAAAAAGTGATTTTCTCGGCGCGTTAAGCATTTTGAGTAATTTGCCGGTTGGTTTCAGAACGGCTTGCATTGAAAATTACTATTTTTTGCCAGACATTCATTGTGCAACAAAAGTGATTTTCTCGGCGAGATAGCATTTTGAGTAATTTGCCGATTGGTTTCAGAACGGCTTGCATTGATATTTACTATTATTTGCCAACCATTCATTGTGTGAAAAAAGTGATTTCCTCGGCGAGTTAAGCATTTCGAGTAATTTGCCGATTCGTTGCAGAACGTCTTGCATCAAAATTAACTATTTATTGCCAGACATTCATTGTGGAAAGAAAGTGATTTTCTCGGCGAGTTAAGCATTTGGAGTAATTTGCTGATTGGTTTCAGAACGGCTTGCATTGAAATTAACTATTTTTGCCAACCATTCATTGTGGGAAAAAAGTGATTTTCCCGGCGCGTTAAGCATTTTGAGTAATTTGCCGCTTGGTTTCAGAACGGCTTGCATTGACATTTACTATTTTTTGCCAACCATTCATTGTGGGAAAAAAGTGATTTTCTCGGCGAGTTAAGCATTTTGAGTAATTTGCCGATTGGTTTCAGATCGTCTTGCATCAAAATTAACTATTTTTTGCCAGACATTCATTGTGGGAAAAAAGTGATTTTCTCGGCGCGTTAAGCATTTTGAGTAATTTGCCGCATGGTTTCACAACGGATTGCATTGACATTTACTATTTTTTGCCAGACATTCATTGTGGAACAAATGTGATTTTCTCGGCGCGGTAAGCATTTTGAGTAATTTGCCGGTTGGTTTCCGAACGGCTTGCATTGAAATTTACTATTTTTTGCCAGACATTCATTGTGCAACAAAAGTGATTTTCTCGGCGAGTTAGGCATTTTCAGTAATTTGCCGCTTGGTTTCAGAACGGCTTGCATTGACATTTACTATTATTTGCCAATCATTCATTGTGGGAAAAAAGTGATTTCCTCGGCGAGTTAAGCATTTTGAGTAATTTGCCGATTCGTTTCTGAACGGCTTGCATCAAAATTAACTATTTATTGTCAAACATTCATTGTGGGAAAAAAGTGATTTTCTCGGCGCGTTAAGCATTTTGAGTAATTTGCCGCTTGGTTACAGAACGGCTTGCATTGAAATTAACTATTTTTGCCAACCATTCATTGTGGGAAAAAAGTGATTTTCCCGGCGAGTTAAGCATTTCGAGTAATTTCCCGATTCGTTTCAGAACGTCTTTCATCAAAATTAACTATTTTTTGCCAGATATTCATTGTGGGAAAAAAGTGATTTTCTCGGCGCGTTAAGCATTTTGAGTAATTTGCCGGTTGGTTTCAGAACGGCTTGCATTGAAAATTACTATTTTTTGCCAGACATTCATTGTGCAACAAAAGTGATTTTCTCGGCGAGATAGCATTTTGAGTAATTTGCCGATTTGTTTCAGAACGGCTTGCATTGATATTTACTATTATTTGCCAACCATTCATTGTGTGAAAAAAGTGATTTCCTCGGCGAGTTAAGCATTTTGAGTAATTTGCCGATTCGTTTCAGAACGTCTTGCATCAAAATTAACTATTTTTGCCAGACATTCATTGTGGGAAAAAAGTGATTTTCCCGGCGCGTTAAGCATTTTGAGTAATTTGCCGCTTGGTTTCAGAACGGCTTGCATTGCCATTTACTATTTTTTGCCAACCATTCATTGTGGGAAAAAAGTGATTTTCTCGGCGAGTTAAGCATTTTAAGTAATTTGCCGATTGGTTTCAGATCGTCTTGCATCAAAATTAACTATTTTTGCCAGACATTCATTGTGGGAAAAAAAGTGATTTTCTCGGCGCGTTAAGCATTTTGAGTAATTTGCCGCTTGGTTTCACAACGGCTTGCATTGACATTTACTATTTTTTGCCAGACATTCATTGTGGAACAAAAGTGATTTTCTCGGCGCGTTAAGCATTTTGAGTAATTTGCCGGTTGGTTTCAGATCGTCTTGCATCAAAATTAACTATTTTTTGCCAGACATTCATTGTGGAACAAAAGTGATTTTCTCGGCGCGTTAAGCATTTTGAGTAATTTGCCGGTTGGTTTCAGAGCGGCTTGCATTGAAATTAACTATTTTTTGCCAACCAATCATTGTGGGAAAAAAGTGATTTTCGCGGCGAGTTAAGCGTTTTGACTAATTTTCCGATTGGTTTCAGAACGGCTTGCATTGACATATACTATTTTTTGCCAGACATTCATTGTGGAAAGAAAGTGATTTTCTCGGCGAGTTAAGCATTTTGAGTAATTTGCGGATTGGTTTCAGAACGGCTTGCATTGCAATTAACTATTTTTTGCCAGATATTCATTGTGGGAAAAAAGTGATTTTCCCGGCGAGTTAAGCATTTCGAGTAATTTCCCGATTCGTTTCAGAACGTCTTTCATCAAAATTAACTATTTTTTGCCAGATATTCATTGTGGGAAAAAAGTGATTTTCTCGGCGCGTTAAGCATTTTGAGTAATTTGCCGGTTGGTTTCAGAACGGCTTGCATTGAAAATTACTATTTTTTGCCAGACATTCATTGTGCAACAAAAGTGATTTTCTCGGCGAGATAGCATTTTGAGTAATTTGCCGATTGGTTTCAGAACGGCTTGCATTGATATTTACTATTATTTGCCAACCATTCATTGTGTGAAAAAAGTGATTTTCCCGGCGCGTTAAGCATTTTGAGTAATTTGCCGCTTGGTTTCAGAACGGTTTGCATCAAAATTAACTATTTTTGCCAGACATTCATTGTGGGAAAAAAGTGATTTTCTCGGCGCGTTAAGCATTTTGAGTAATTTGCCGCTTGGTTTCACAACGGCTTGCATTGAAATTAACTATTTTTTGCCAACCATTCATTGTGGGAAAAAAGTGATTTTCGCGGCGAGTTAAGCGTTTTGACTAATTTTCCGATTGGTTTCAGAACGGCTTGCATTGACATATACTATTTTTTGCCAGACATTCATTGTGGAAACAAAGTGATTTTCTCGGCGAGTTAAGCATTTTGAGTAATTTGCGGATTGGTTTCAGAACGGCTTGCATTGAAATTAACTATTTTTTGCCAGATATTCATTGTGGGAAAAAAGTGATTTTCCCGGCGAGTTAAGCATTTCGAGTAATTTCCCGATTCGTTTCAGAACGTCTTTCATCAAAATTAATTATTTTTTGCCAGATATTCATTGTGGGAAAAAAGTGATTTTCTCGGCGCGTTAAGCATTTTGAGTAATTTGCCGGTTGGTTTCAGAACGGCTTGCATTGAAAATTACTATTTTTTGCCAGACATTCATTGTGCAACAAAAGTGATTTTCTCGGCGAGATAGCATTTTGAGTAATTTGCCGATTGGTTTCAGAACGGCTTGCATTGATATTTACTATTATTTGCCAACCATTCATTGTGTGAAAAAAGTGATTTCCTCGGCGAGTTAAGCATTTCGAGTAATTTGCCGATTCGTTGCAGAACGTCTTGCATCAAAATTAACTATTTATTGCCAGACATTCATTGTGGAAAGAAAGTGATTTTCTCGGCGAGTTAAGCATTTGGAGTAATTTGCTGATTGGTTTCAGAACGGCTTGCATTGAAATTAACTATTTTTGCCAACCATTCATTGTGGGAAAAAAGTGATTTTCCCGGCGCGTTAAGCATTTTGAGTAATTTGCCGCTTGGTTTCAGAACGGCTTGCATTGACATTTACTATTTTTTGCCAACCATTCATTGTGGGAAAAAAGTGATTTTCTCGGCGAGTTAAGCATTTTGAGTAATTTGCCGATTGGTTTCAGATCGTCTTGCATCAAAATTAACTATTTTTTGCCAGACATTCATTGTGGGAAAAAAGTGATTTTCTCGGCGCGTTAAGCATTTTGAGTAATTTGCCGCATGGTTTCACAACGGATTGCATTGACATTTACTATTTTTTGCCAGACATTCATTGTGGAACAAATGTGATTTTCTCGGCGCGTTAAGCATTTTGAGTAATTTGCCGGTTGGTTTCCGAACGGCTTGCATTGAAATTTACTATTTTTTGCCAGACATTCATTGTGCAACAAAAGTGATTTTCTCGGCGAGTTAGGCATTTTCAGTAATTTGCCGCTTGGTTTCAGAACGGCTTGCATTGACATTTACTATTTTTTGCCAGACATTCATTGTGGAACAAAAGTGATTTTCTCGGCGCGTTAAGCATTTTGAGTAATTTGCCGGTTGGTTTCAGATCGTCTTGCATCAAAATTAACTATTTTTTGCCAGACATTCATTGTGGAACAAAAGTGATTTTCTCGGCGCGTTAAGCATTTTGAGTAATTTGCCGGTTGGTTTCAGAGCGGCTTGCATTGAAATTAACTATTTTTTGCCAACCAATCATTGTGGGAAAAAAGTGATTTTCGCGGCGAGTTAAGCGTTTTGACTAATTTTCCGATTGGTTTCAGAACGGCTTGCATTGACATATACTATTTTTTGCCAGACATTCATTGTGGAAAGAAAGTGATTTTCTCGGCGAGTTAAGCATTTTGAGTAATTTGCGGATTGGTTTCAGAACGGCTTGCATTGCAATTAACTATTTTTTGCCAGATATTCATTGTGGGAAAAAAGTGATTTTCCCGGCGAGTTAAGCATTTCGAGTAATTTCCCGATTCGTTTCAGAACGTCTTTCATCAAAATTAACTATTTTTTGCCAGATATTCATTGTGGGAAAAAAGTGATTTTCTCGGCGCGTTAAGCATTTTGAGTAATTTGCCGGTTGGTTTCAGAACGGCTTGCATTGAAAATTACTATTTTTTGCCAGACATTCATTGTGCAACAAAAGTGATTTTCTCGGCGAGATAGCATTTTGAGTAATTTGCCGATTGGTTTCAGAACGGCTTGCATTGATATTTACTATTATTTGCCAACCATTCATTGTGTGAAAAAAGTGATTTTCCCGGCGCGTTAAGCATTTTGAGTAATTTGCCGCTTGGTTTCAGAACGGTTTGCATCAAAATTAACTATTTTTGCCAGACATTCATTGTGGGAAAAAAGTGATTTTCTCGGCGCGTTAAGCATTTTGAGTAATTTGCCGCTTGGTTTCACAACGGCTTGCATTGAAATTAACTATTTTTTGCCAACCATTCATTGTGGGAAAAAAGTGATTTTCGCGGCGAGTTAAGCGTTTTGACTAATTTTCCGATTGGTTTCAGAACGGCTTGCATTGACATATACTATTTTTTGCCAGACATTCATTGTGGAAACAAAGTGATTTTCTCGGCGAGTTAAGCATTTTGAGTAATTTGCGGATTGGTTTCAGAACGGCTTGCATTGAAATTAACTATTTTTTGCCAGATATTCATTGTGGGAAAAAAGTGATTTTCCCGGCGAGTTAAGCATTTCGAGTAATTTCCCGATTCGTTTCAGAACGTCTTTCATCAAAATTAATTATTTTTTGCCAGATATTCATTGTGGGAAAAAAGTGATTTTCTCGGCGCGTTAAGCATTTTGAGTAATTTGCCGGTTGGTTTCAGAACGGCTTGCATTGAAAATTACTATTTTTTGCCAGACATTCATTGTGCAACAAAAGTGATTTTCTCGGCGAGATAGCATTTTGAGTAATTTGCCGATTGGTTTCAGAACGGCTTGCATTGATATTTACTATTATTTGCCAACCATTCATTGTGTGAAAAAAGTGATTTCCTCGGCGAGTTAAGCATTTCGAGTAATTTGCCGATTCGTTGCAGAACGTCTTGCATCAAAATTAACTATTTATTGCCAGACATTCATTGTGGAAAGAAAGTGATTTTCTCGGCGAGTTAAGCATTTGGAGTAATTTGCTGATTGGTTTCAGAACGGCTTGCATTGAAATTAACTATTTTTGCCAACCATTCATTGTGGGAAAAAAGTGATTTTCCCGGCGCGTTAAGCATTTTGAGTAATTTGCCGCTTGGTTTCAGAACGGCTTGCATTGACATTTACTATTTTTTGCCAACCATTCATTGTGGGAAAAAAGTGATTTTCTCGGCGAGTTAAGCATTTTGAGTAATTTGCCGATTGGTTTCAGATCGTCTTGCATCAAAATTAACTATTTTTTGCCAGACATTCATTGTGGGAAAAAAGTGATTTTCTCGGCGCGTTAAGCATTTTGAGTAATTTGCCGCATGGTTTCACAACGGATTGCATTGACATTTACTATTTTTTGCCAGACATTCATTGTGGAACAAATGTGATTTTCTCGGCGCGTTAAGCATTTTGAGTAATTTGCCGGTTGGTTTCCGAACGGCTTGCATTGAAATTTACTATTTTTTGCCAGACATTCATTGTGCAACAAAAGTGATTTTCTCGGCGAGTTAAGCATTTTGAGTAATTTTCCGATTGGTTTCAGAACGGCTTGCATTGATATTTACTATTATTTGCCAACCATTCATTGTGGGAAAAAAGTGATTTCCTCTGCGAGTTAAGCATTTTGAGTAATTTGCGGATTCGTTTCAGAACGGCTTGCATCAAAATTAACTATTTGTTGCCAAACATTCTTTGTGGGGAAAAAAGTGATCTTCTGAGCGCGTTAAGCATTTTGAGTAATTTGCCGCTTGGTTTCAGAACGGCTTGCATTGACATTTACTATTTTTTGCTAACCATTCATTGTGGGAAAAAAGTGATTTTCTCGGCGAGTTAAGCATTTTGAGTAATTTTCCGATTGGTTTCAGAACGGCTTGCATTGACATATACTATTTTTTGCCAGACATTCATTGTGGAACAAATGTGATTTTCTCGGCGCGTTAAGCATTTTGAGTAATTTGCCGGTTGGTTTCCGAACGGCTTGCATTGAAATTTACTATTTTTTGCCAGACATTCATTGTGCAACAAAAGTGATTTTCTCGGCGAGTTAAGCATTTTGAGTAATTTTCCGATTGGTTTCAGAACGGCTTGCATTGATATTTACTATTATTTGCCAACCATTCATTGTGGGAAAAAAGTGATTTCCTCTGCGAGTTAAGCATTTTGAGTAATTTGCGGATTCGTTTCAGAACGGCTTGCATCAAAATTAACTATTTGTTGCCAAACATTCTTTGTGGGGAAAAAAGTGATCTTCTGAGCGCGTTAAGCATTTTGAGTAATTTGCCGCTTGGTTTCAGAACGGCTTGCATTGACATTTACTATTTTTTGCTAACCATTCATTGTGGGAAAAAAGTGATTTTCTCGGCGAGTTAAGCATTTTGAGTAATTTTCCGATTGGTTTCAGAACGGCTTGCATTGACATATACTATTTTTTGCCAGACATTCATTGTGCAACAAAAGTCATTTTCTCGGCGCGTTAAGCATTTTGAGTAATTTGCCGGTTCGTTTCCGAACGGCTTGCATTGAAATTTACTATTTTTTGCCAGACATTCATTGTGCAACAAAAGTGATTTTCTCGGCGAGTTAAGCATTTTGAGTAATTTTCCGATTGGTTTCAGAACGGCTTGCATTGACATTTACTATTTTTTGCTAACCATTCATTGTGGGAAAAAAGTGATTTTCTCGGCGAGTTAAGCATTTTGAGTAATTTTCCGATTGGTTTCAGAACGGCTTGCATTGACATATACTATTTTTTGCCAGACATTCATTGTGCAACAAAAGTGATTTTCTCGGCGAGTTAAGCATTTTGAGTAATTTGCCGCTTGGTTTCAGAACGGCTTGCATTGATGTTTACTATTTTTTGCCAGACATTCATTGTGGAACAAAAGTGGTTTTCCCAGCGAGTTAAGCGTTTTGACTAATTTTCCGATTGGTTTCAGATCGGCTTGCATTGAAATTTACTAATTTTTGCCAGACATTCATTGTGGAACAAAAGTGATTTTCTCGGCGAGATAAGCATTTTGAGTAATTTGCCGATTCCTTTCAGAACGTCTTGCATCAAAATGAACTATTTTTTGCCAGACATTCATTGTGGGAAAAAAGTGATTTTCTCGGCGCGTTAAGCATTTAGAGTAATTTGCCGCTTGGTTTCAGAACGGCTTGCATTGAAATTTACTATTTTTTACCAACCATTCATTGTGGGAAAAAATTGATTTTCCCTGCGAGTTATGCATTTTGAGTAATTTGCCGATTCGTTTCAGAACGTCTTGCATCAAAATTAACTATTTTATGCCGGACATTCATTGTGGGAAAAAAGTGATTTTCTCGGCGCGTGAAGCATTTTGAGTAATTTGCCGCTTGGTTTCACAACGGCTTGCATTGACATTTACTATTTTTTGCTCGACATTCATTGTGGAACAAAAGTGATTTTCTCGGCGCGTTAAGCATTTTGAGTAATTTGACGGTTGGTTTCCGAACGGCTGGCATTGAAATTTACTATTTTGTGCCAGACATTCATTGTGCAACAAAAGTGATTTTATCGGCGAGTTAAGCATTTTGAGTAATTTGCCGATCGATTTCATCACGGCTTGCATTGATATTTACTATTATTTGCCAACCATTCATTGTGGGAAAAAAGTGATTTCCTCGGCGTGTTAAGCATTTTGAGTAATTTGCCGATTCGTTTCAGAACGGCTTGCATCAAAATTAACTATTTATTGCCAACCATTCATTGTGGGGAAAAAAGTGATTTTCTCAGCGCGTTAAGCATTTTGAGTAATTTGCCGCTTGGTTTCAGAACGGCTTGCATTGACATTTACTAGTTTTTGCCAACCATTCATTGTGGGAAAAAAGTGATTTTCTCGGCGAGTTAAGCATTTTGAGTAATTTGCCGATTCGTTTCAGAACGGCTTGCATCAAAATTAACTATTTATTGTCAAACATTCATTGTGGGAAAAAAGTGATTTTCTCGGCGCGTTAAGCATTTTGAGTAATTTGCCGATTCGTTTCAGAACGGCTTGCATCAAAATTAACTATTAATTGCCAAACATTCATTGCGGGGAAAAAAGTGATTTTCTCAGCGCGTCAAGCATTTTGAGTAATTTGCCGCTTGGTTTCAGAGCGGCTTGCATTGAAATTAACTATTTTTTGCCAACCATTCATTGTGGGAAAAAAGTGATTTTCGCGGCGAGTTAAGCGTTTTGACTAATTTTCCGATTGGTTTCAGAACGGCTTGCATTGACATATACTATTTTTTGCCAGGCATTCATTGTGGAAAGAAAGTGATTTTCTCGGCGAGTTAAGCATTTCGAGTAATTTGCCGATTCGTTTCAGAACTTCTTTCATCAAAATTAACTATTTTTTGCCAGACATTCATTGTGGGAAAAAAGTGATTTTCTCGGCGCGTTAAGCATTTTGAGTAATTTGCCGGTTGGTTTCAGAACGTCTTGCATTGAAATTTACTATTTTTTGGCAGACATTCATTGTGCAACAAAAGTGATTTTCTCGGCGCGTTAAGCATTTAGAGTAATTTGCCGCTTGGTTTCACAACGGCTTGCATTGACATTTACTATTTTTTGCCAGACATTCATTGTGGAACAAAAGTGATTTTCTCGACCAGTTAAGCGTTTTGACTAATTTTCCGGTTGGTTTCAGATCGGCTTGCATTGAAATTTACTAATTTTTGCCAGACATTCATTGTGAAACAAAAGTCATTTTCTCGGCGAGTTAAGCGTTTTGACTAATTTGCCGATTGGTTTCAGAACGGCTAGCATTGAAATTTACTATTTTTTGCCAGACATTCATTGTGGAACAAAAGTGATTTTCTCGGCGAGATAAGCATTTTGAGTAATTTGCCGATTGGTTTCAGAACGGCTTGCATTAAAATTTACTATTTTTTGCCAGACGTTCATTGTGGAAAGAAAGTGATTTTCTCGGCGAGTTAAGCATTTTGAGTAATTTGCCGATTGGTTTCAGAACGGCTTGCATCGATATTTACTATTATTTGCCAACCATTCATTGTGGGAAAAAAGTGATTTCCTCGGCGAGTTAAGCATTTCGAGTAATTTCCCGAGTCGTTTCAGAACGTCTTTCATCAAAATTAACTATTTTTTGCCAGACATTCATTGTGGGAAAAAAGTGATTTTCTCGGCGCGTTCAGCATTTTGAGTAATTTACCGGTTGGTTTCAGAACGGCTTGCATTGAAATTTACCATTTTTTGCCAGACATTCATTGTGCAACAAAAGTGATTTTCTCGGCGAGTTAAGCATTTTGAGTAATTTGCCGATTGGTTTCAAAACGGCTTGCATTGATATTTACTATTATTTGCCAACCATTCATTGTGGGACAAAAGTGATTTCCTCGGTGAGTTAAGCATTTTGAGAAATTTGCCGATTCGTTTCAGAACGTCTTGCATCAAAATTAACTATTTTTTGCCAGACATTCATTCTGGAAAGAAAGTGATTTTCTCGGCGAGTTAAGCATTTTGAGCAATTTGCCGATTGGTTTCAGAACGGCTTGCATTGATATTTACTATTATTTGCCAACCATTCATTGTGGGGAAAAAAGTGATTTTCTCGGCGCGTAAAGCATTTTGAGTAATTTGCCGCTTGGTTTCACAACGGCTTGCATTGACATTTACTGTTTTTTGCCAGACATTCATTGTGGAACAAAAGTAATTTTCTCGGCGCGTTAAGCATTTTGAGTAATTTGCCGGTTGGTTTCCGAACGGCTTGCATTGAAATTTACTATTTTTTGCCAGACATTCATTGTGCAACAAAAGTGATTTTCTCGGCGAGTTAAGCATTTTCAGTAATTTGCCGATTGGTTTCAGAACGGCTTGCATTGACATTTACTATTTTTTGCCAACCATTCATTGTGGGAAAAAAGTGATTTTCTCGGCGAGTTAAGCATTTTGAGTAATTTGCCGATTGGTTTCAGAGCGGCTTGCATTGAAATTAACTATTTTTTGCCAACCATTCATTGTGGGAAAAAAGCGATTTTCCCGGCGAGTTAAGCATTTCGAGTAATTCGCCGATTCGTTTCAGAACGTCTTTCATCAAAATTAACTATTTTTTGCCAGCCATTCATTGTGGGAAAAAAAGTGATTTTCTCGGCGCGTTAAGCATTTTGAGTAATTTGCCGGTTGGTTTCAGAACGGTTTGCATTGCAATTTACTATTTTTTGCCAGACATTCATTGTGGGAAAAAAGTGATTTTCTCGGCGAGTTAAGCATTTTGAGTAATTTGCCGATTGTTTTCAGAGCGGCTTGCATTGAAATTAACTATTTTTTGCCAACCATTCATTGTGGGAAAAAAGTGATTTTCGCGGCGAGTT
Source organism: Scyliorhinus torazame (assembly GCF_047496885.1). Taxonomy (NCBI): domain Eukaryota; kingdom Metazoa; phylum Chordata; class Chondrichthyes; order Carcharhiniformes; family Scyliorhinidae; genus Scyliorhinus; species Scyliorhinus torazame. Next base: position 228,509,436 of record NC_092715.1, on the reverse strand, counting down.
AAGCGTTTTGACTAATTTTCCGATTGGTTTCAGAACGGCTTGCATTGACATATACTATTTTTTGCCAGACATTCATTGTGGAAAGAAAGTGATTTTCTCGGCGAGTTAAGCATTTTGAGTAATTTGCGGATTGGTTTCAGAACGTCTTGCATTGAAATTAACTATTTTTTGCCAGCCATTCATTGTGGGAAAAAAGTGATTTTCTCGGCGCGTTAAGCATTTTGAGTAATTTGCCGGTTGGTTTCAGAACGGCTTGCATTGGAATTTACTATTTTTTGCCAGACATTCATTGTGCAACAAAAGTGATTTTCTCCGCGAGTTAAGCATTTTGAGTAATTTGCCGATTGGTTTCAGAACGGCTTGCATTGGTATTTACTATTATTTGCCAACCATTCATTGTGGGACAAAAGTGATTTCCTCGGTGAGTTAAGCATTTTGAGTAATTTGCGGATTCGTTTCAGAACGTCTTGCATCAAAATTAATTATTTATTGCCAGACATTCATTGTGGAAAGAAAGTGATTTTCCCGGCGAGTTAAGCATTTAAGTAATTTGCAGATTGGTTTCAGAACGGCTTGCATTGAAATTAACTATTTTTGCCAACCATTCATTGTGGGAAAAAAGTGATTTTCCTGGCGCGTTAAGCATTTTGAGTAATTTTCCGCTTGGTTTCAGAACGGCTTGCATTGACATTTACTATTTTTGCCAACCATTCATTGTGGGAAAAAACTGATTTTCTCGGCGAGTTAAGCATTTTGAGTAATTTGCCGATCGGTTTCAGATCGTCTTGCATCAAAATTAACTATTTTTTGCCAGACATTCATTGTGGGACAAAAGTGATTTTCTCGGCGAGTTAAGCATTTTGAGTAATTTGCCGATTGGTTTCAGATCGTCTTGCATCAAAATTAACTATTTTTTGCCAGACATTCATTGTGGGAAAAAAGTGATTTTCTCGGCGCGTTAAGCATTTTGAGTAATTTGCCGCTTGGTTTCACAACGGCTTGCATTGACATTTACTATTTTTTGCCAGACATTCATTGTGGAACAAAAGTGATTTTCTCGGCGCGTTAAGCATTTTGAGTAATTTGCCAGTTGGTTTCCGAACGGCTTGCATTGAAATTTACTATTTTTTTGCCAGACATTCATTGTGCAACAAAAGTGATTTTCTCGGCGAGTTAAGCATTTTCAGTAATTTGCCGATTGGTTTCAGAACGGCTTGTATTGATATTTACTATTATTTGCCAACCATTCATTGTGGGAAAAAAGTGATTTCCTCGGCGAGTTAAGCATTTTGAGTAATTTGCCGATTCGTTTCAGAACGGCTTGCATCAAAATTAACTATTTTTTGCCAACCATTCATTGTGGGGAAAAAAGTGATTTTCTCGGCGAGTTAAGCATTTAGAGTAATTTGCCGCTTGGTTTCAGAGCGGCTTGCATTGAAATTAACTATCTTTTGCCAGACATTCATTGTGGAACAAAAGTGATTTTCTCGACCAGTTAAGCGTTTTGACTAATTTTCCGGTTGGTTTCAGATCGGCTTGCATTGAAATTTACTAATTTTTGCCAGACATTCATTGTGAAACAAAAGTCATTTTCTCGGCGAGTTAAGCGTTTTGACTAATTTGCCGATTGGTTTCAGAACGGCTAGCATTGAAATTTACTATTTTTTGCCAGACATTCATTGTGGAACAAAAGTGATTTTCTCGGCGAGATAAGCATTTTGAGTAATTTGCCGATTGGTTTCAGAACGGCTTGCATTAAAATTTACTATTTTTTGCCAGACGTTCATTGTGGAAAGAAAGTGATTTTCTCGGCGAGTTAAGCATTTTGAGTAATTTGCCGATTGGTTTCAGAACGGCTTGCATCGATATTTACTATTATTTGCCAACCATTCATTGTGGGAAAAAAGTGATTTCCTCGGCGAGTTAAGCATTTCGAGTAATTTCCCGAGTCGTTTCAGAACGTCTTTCATCAAAATTAACTATTTTTTGCCAGACATTCATTGTGGGAAAAAAGTGATTTTCTCGGCGCGTTCAGCATTTTGAGTAATTTACCGGTTGGTTTCAGAACGGCTTGCATTGAAATTTACTATTTTTTGCCAGACATTCATTGTGCAACAAAAGTGATTTTCTCGGCGAGTTAAGCATTTTGAGTAATTTGCCGATTGGTTTCAAAACGGCTTGCATTGATATTTACTATTATTTGCCAACCATTCATTGTGGGACAAAAGTGATTTCCTCGGTGAGTTAAGCATTTTGAGAAATTTGCCGATTCGTTTCAGAACGTCTTGCATCAAAATTAACTATTTTTTGCCAGACATTCATTCTGGAAAGAAAGTGATTTTCTCGGCGAGTTAAGCATTTTGAGCAATTTGCCGATTGGTTTCAGAACGGCTTGCATTGATATTTACTATTATTTGCCAACCATTCATTGTGGGGAAAAAAGTGATTTTCTCGGCGCGTTAAGCATTTTGAGTAATTTGCCGGTTGGTTTCCGAACAGCTTGCATTGAAATTTACTATTTTTTGCCAGACATTCATTGTGCAACAAAAGTGATTTTCTCGGCGAGTTAAGCATTTTCAGTAATTTGCCGATTGGTTTCAGAACGGCTTGCATTGATATTTACTATTATTTGACAACCATTCATTGTGGGAAAAAAGTGATTTCCTCTGCGAGTTAAGCATTTTGAGTAATTTGCCGATTCGTTTCAGAACGGCTTGCATCAAAATTAACTATTTATTGGCAAACATTCATTGTGGGGAAAAAAGTGATTTTCTCAGCGCGTTAAGCATTTTGAGTAATTTACCGCTTGGTTTCAGAACGGCTTGCATTGACATTTACTATTTTTTGCCAACCATTCATTGTGGGAAAAAAGTGATTTTCTCGGCGAGTTAACCATTTTGAGTAATTTGCCGATTGGTTTCAGAGCGGCCTGCATTGAAATTAACTATTTTTTGCCAACCATTCATTGTGGGAAAAAAGCGATTTTCCCGGCGAGTTAAGCATTTCGAGTAATTCGCCGATTCGTTTCAGAACGTCTTTCATCAAAATTAACTATTTTTTGCCAGCCATTCATTGTGGGAAAAAAAGTGATTTTCTCGGCGCGTTAAGCATTTTGAGTAATTTGCCGGTTGGTTTCAGAACGGTTTGCATTGCAATTTACTATTTTTTGCCAGACATTCATTGTGGGAAAAAAGTGATTTTCTCGGCGAGTTAAGCATTTTGAGTAATTTGCCGATTGTTTTCAGAGCGGCTTGCATTGAAATTAACTATTTTTTGCCAACCATTCATTGTGGGAAAAAAGTGATTTTCGCGGCGAGTTTAGCGTTTTGACTAATTTTCCGATTGGTTTCAGAACGGCTTGCATTGACATATACTATTTTTTGCCAGACATTCATTGTGGAAAGAAAGTGATTTTCTCGGCGAGTTAAGCATTTTGAGTAATTTGCGGATTGGTTTCAGAACGTCTTGAATTGAAATTAACTATTTTTTGCCAGCCATTCATTGTGGGAAAAAAGTGATTTTCTCGGCGCGTTAAGCATTTTGAGTAATTTGCCGGTTGGTTTCAGAACGGTTTGCATTGCAATTTACTATTTTTTGCCAGACATTCGTTGTGGGAAAAAAGTGATTTTCTCGGCGAGTTAAGCATTTTGAGTAATTTGCCGATTGGTTTCAGAGCGGCTTGCATTGAAATTAACTATTTTTTGCCAACCATTCATTGTGGGAAAAAAGTGATTTTCGCGGCGAGTTAAGCGTTTTGACTAATTTTCCGATTGGTTTCAGAACGGCTTGCATTGACATATACTATTTTTTGCCAGACATTCATTGTGGAAAGAAAGTGATTTTCTCGGCGAGTTAAGCATTTTGAGTAATTTGCGGATTGGTTTCAGAACGTCTTGCATTGAAATTAACTATTTTTGCCAACCATTCATTGTGGGAAAGAAGCGATTTTCCCGGCGAGTTAAGCATTTCGAGTAATTCGCCGATTCGTTTCAGAACGTCTTTCATCAAAATTAACTATTTTTTGCCAGCCATTCATTGTGGGAAAAAAGTGATTTTCTCGGCGCGTTAAGCATTTTGAGTAATTTGCCGGTTGGTTTCAGAACGGCTTGCATTGGAATTTACTATTTTTTGCCAGACATTCATTGTGCAACAAAAGTGATTTTCTCCGCGAGTTAAGCATTTTGAGTAATTTGCCGATTGGTTTCAGAACGGCTTGCATTGGTATTTACTATTATTTGCCAACCATTCATTGTGGGACAAAAGTGATTTCCTCGGTGAGGTAAGCATTTTGAGTAATTTGCGGATTCGTTTCAGAACGTCTTGCATCAAAATTAATTATTTATTGCCAGACATTCATTGTGGAAAGAAAGTGATTTTCCCGGCGAGTTAAGCATTTAAGCAATTTGCAGATTGGTTTCAGAACGGCTTGCATTGAAATTAACTATTTTTGCCAACCATTCATTGTGGGAAAAAAGTGATTTTCCTGGCGCGTTAAGCATTTTGAGTAATTTTCCGCTTGGTTTCAGAACGGCTTGCATTGACATTTACTATTTTTGCCAACCATTCATTGTGGGAAAAAACTGATTTTCTCGGCGAGTTAAGCATTTTGAGTAATTTGCCGATCGGTTTCAGATCGTCTTGCATCAAAATTAACTATTTTTTTGCCAGACATTCATTGTGGGAAAAAAGTGATTTTCTCGGCGAGTTAAGCATTTTGAGTAATTTGCCGATTGGTTTCAGATCGTCTTGCATCAAAATTAACTATTTTTTGCCAGACATTCATTGTGGGAAAAAAGTGATTTTCTCGGCGCGTTAAGCATTTTGAGTAATTTGCCGCTTGGTTTCACAACGGCTTGCATTGACATTTACTATTTTTTGCCAGACATTCATTGTGGAACAAAAGTGATTTTCTCGGCGCGTTAAGCATTTTGAGTAATTTGCCAGTTGGTTTCCGAACGGCTTGCATTGAAATTTACTATTTTTTTGCCAGACATTCATTGTGCAACAAAAGTGATTTTCTCGGCGAGTTTAGCATTTTCAGTAATTTGCCGATTGGTTTCAGAACGGCTTGTATTGATGTTTACTATTATTTGCCAACCATTCATTGTGGGAAAAAAGTGATTTCCTCGGCGAGTTAAGCATTTTGAGTAATTTGCCGATTCGTTTCAGAACGGCTTGCATCAAAATTAACTATTTTTTGCCAACCATTCATTGTGGGGAAAAAAGTGATTTTCTCGGCGAGTTAAGCATTTTGAGTAATTTGCCGATTGGTTTCAGAGCGGCTTGCATTGAAATTAACTATCTTTTGCCAGACATTCATTGTGGAAAGAAAGTGATTTTCTCGGCGAGTTAAGCATTTTGAGTAATTTGCGGATTGGTTTCAGAACGGCTTGCATTGAAATTAACTATTTTTGCCAACCATTCATTGTGGGAAAAAAGCGATTTTCCCGGCGAGTTAAGCATTTCGAGTAATTCGCCGATTCGTTTCAGAACGTCTTTCATCAAAATTAACTATTTTTTGCCAGACATTCATTGTGGGAAAAAAGTGATTTTCTCGGCGCGTTAAGCATTTTGAGTAATTTGCCGGTTGGTTTCAGAACGGCTTGCATTGAAATTTACTATTTTTTGCCAGACATTCATTGTGCAACAAAAGTGATTTTCTCGGCGAGTTAAGCATTTTGAGTAATTTGCCGATTGGTTTCAGAACGGCTTGCATTGATATTTACTATTATTTGCCAACCATTCATTGTGGGAAAAAAGTGATTTTCTCGGCGCGTTAAGCATTTTGAGTAATTTGCCGCTTGGTCTCACAACGGTTTGCATTGACATTTACTATTTTTTGCCAGACATTCATTGTGGAACAAAAGTGATTTTCTCGGCGAGTTAAGCGTTTTAACTAATTTTCCGATTGGTTTCAGATCGGCTTGCATTGAAATTTACTAATTTTTGCCAGACATTCATTGTGAAACAAAAGTGATTTTCTCGGCGAGTTAAGCGTTTTGACTAATTTGCCGATTGGTTTCAGAACGGCTAGCATTGAAATTTACTATTTTTTGCCAGACATTCATTGTGGAACAAAAGTGATTTTCTCGGCGAGATAAGCATTTTGAGTAATTTGCCGATTGGTTTCAGAACTGCTTGCATTAAAATTTACTATTTTTTGCCAGACGTTCATTGTGGAAAGAAAGTGATTTTCTCGGCGAGTTAAGCATTTTGAGTAATTTGCCGATTGGTTTCAGAACGGCTTGCATCGATATTTACTATTATTTGCCAACCATTCATTGTGGGAAAAAAGTGATTTCCTCGGCGAGTTAAGCATTTCGAGTAATTTCCCGAGTCGTTTCAGAACGTCTTTCATCAAAATTAACTATTTTTTGCCAGACATTCATTGTGGGAAAAAAGTGATTTTCTCGGCGCGTTCAGCATTTTGAGTAATTTGCCGCTTGGTTTCACAACGGCTTGCATTGACATTTACTATTTTTTGCCAGACATTCATTGTGGAACAAAAGTGATTTTCTCGGCGCGTTAAGCATTTTGAGTAATTTGCCGATTGGTTTCAGATCGTCTTGCATCAAAATTAACTATTTTTTGCCAGACATTCATTGTGGGAAAAAAGTGATTTTCTCGGCGCGTTAAGCATTTTGAGTAATTTGCCGCTTGGTTTCACAACGGCTTGCATTGACATTTACTATTTTTTGCCAGACATTCATTGTGGAAGAAAAGTGATTTTCTCGGCGCGTTAAGCATTTTGAGTAATTTGCCAGTTGGTTTCCGAACGGCTTGCATTGAAATTTACTATTTTTTTGCCAGACATTCATTGTGCAACAAAAGTGATTTTCTCGGCGAGTTAAGCATTTTCAGTAATTTGCCGATTAGTTTCAGAACGGCTTGTATTGATATTTACTATTATTTGCCAACCATTCATTGTGGGAAAAAAGTGATTTCCTCGGCGAGTTAAGCATTTTGAGTAATTTGCCGATTCGTTTCAGTACGGCTTGCATCAAAATTAACTATTTATTGCCAAACATTCATTGTGGGGAAAAAAGTGATTTTCTCAGCGCGTTCAGCATTTTGAGTAATTTGCCGCTTGGTTTCAGAACGGCTTGCATTGACATTTACTATTTTTTGCCAACCATTCATTGTGGGAAAAAAGTGATTTTCTCGGCGAGTTAACCATTTTGAGTAATTTGCCGATTGGTTTCAGAGCGGCCTGCATTGAAATTAACTATTTTTTGCCAACCATTCATTGTGGGAAAAAAGCGATTTTCCCGGCGAGTTAAGCATTTCGAGTAATTCGCCGATTCGTTTCAGAACGTCTTTCATCAAAATTAACTATTTTTTGCCAGCCATTCATTGTGGGAAAAAAAGTGATTTTCTCGGCGCGTTAAGCATTTTGAGTAATTTGCCGGTTGGTTTCAGAACGGTTTGCATTGCAATTTACTATTTTTTGCCAGACATTCATTGTGGGAAAAAAGTGATTTTCTCGGCGAGTTAAGCATTTTGAGTAATTTGCCGATTGTTTTCAGAGCGGCTTGCATTGAAATTAACTATTTTTTGCCAACCATTCATTGTGGGAAAAAAGTGATTTTCGCGGCGAGTTTAGCGTTTTGACTAATTTTCCGATTGGTTTCAGAACGGCTTGCATTGACATATACTATTTTTTGCCAGACATTCATTGTGGAAAGAAAGTGATTTTCTCGGCGAGTTAAGCATTTTGAGTAATTTGCGGATTGGTTTCAGAACGTCTTGAATTGAAATTAACTATTTTTTGCCAGCCATTCATTGTGGGAAAAAAGTGATTTTCTCGGCGCGTTAAGCATTTTGAGTAATTTGCCGGTTGGTTTCAGAACGGTTTGCATTGCAATTTACTATTTTTTGCCAGACATTCGTTGTGGGAAAAAAGTGATTTTCTCGGCGAGTTAAGCATTTTGAGTAATTTGCCGATTGGTTTCAGAGCGGCTTGCATTGAAATTAACTATTTTTTGCCAACCATTCATTGTGGGAAAAAAGTGATTTTCGCGGCGAGTTAAGCGTTTTGACTAATTTTCCGATTGGTTTCAGAACGGCTTGCATTGACATATACTATTTTTTGCCAGACATTCATTGTGGAAAGAAAGTGATTTTCTCGGCGAGTTAAGCATTTTGAGTAATTTGCGGATTGGTTTCAGAACGTCTTGCATTGAAATTAACTATTTTTGCCAACCATTCATTGTGGGAAAGAAGCGATTTTCCCGGCGAGTTAAGCATTTCGAGTAATTCGCCGATTCGTTTCAGAACGTCTTTCATCAAAATTAACTAATTTTTGCCAGCCATTCATTGTGGGAAAAAAGTGATTTTCTCGGCGCGTTAAGCATTTTGAGTAATTTGCCGGTTGGTTTCAGAACGGCTTGCATTGGAATTTACTATTTTTTGCCAGACATTCATTGTGCAACAAAAGTGATTTTCTCCGCGAGTTAAGCATTTTGAGTAATTTGCCGATTGGTTTCAGAACGGCTTGCATTGGTATTTACTATTATTTGCCAACCATTCATTGTGGGACAAAAGTGATTTCCTCGGTGAGTTAAGCATTTTGAGTAATTTGCGGATTCGTTTCAGAACGTCTTGCATCAAAATTAATTATTTATTGCCAGACATTCATTGTGGAAAGAAAGTGATTTTCCCGGCGAGTTAAGCATTTAAGTAATTTGCAGATTGGTTTCAGAACGGCTTGCATTGAAATTAACTATTTTTGCCAACCATTCATTGTGGGAAAAAAGTGATTTTCCTGGCGCGTTAAGCATTTTGAGTAATTTTCCGCTTGGTTTCAGAACGGCTTGCATTGACATTTACTATTTTTGCCAACCATTCATTGTGGGAAAAAACTGATTTTCTCGGCGAGTTAAGCATTTTGAGTAATTTGCCGATCGGTTTCAGATCGTCTTGCATCAAAATTAACTATTTTTTTGCCAGACATTCATTGTGGGAAAAAAGTGATTTTCTCGGCGAGTTAAGCATTTTGAGTAATTTGCCGATTGGTTTCAGATCGTCTTGCATCAAAATTAACTATTTTTTGCCAGACATTCATTGTGGGAAAAAAGTGATTTTCTCGGCGCGTTAAGCATTTTGAGTAATTTGCCGCTTGGTTTCACAACGGCTTGCATTGACATTTACTATTTTTTGCCAGACATTCATTGTGGAACAAAAGTGATTTTCTCGGCGCGTTAAGCATTTTGAGTAATTTGCCAGTTGGTTTCCGAACGGCTTGCATTGAAATTTACTATTTTTTTGCCAGACATTCATTGTGCAACAAAAGTGATTTTCTCGGCGAGTTTAGCATTTTCAGTAATTTGCCGATTGGTTTCAGAACGGCTTGTATTGATATTTACTATTATTTGCCAACCATTCATTGTGGGAAAAAAGTGATTTCCTCGGCGAGTTAAGCATTTTGAGTAATTTGCCGATTCGTTTCAGAACGGCTTGCATCAAAATTAACTATTTTTTGCCAACCATTCATTGTGGGGAAAAAAGTGATTTTCTCGGCGAGTTAAGCATTTTGAGTAATTTGCCGATTGGTTTCAGAGCGGCTTGCATTGAAATTAACTATCTTTTGCCAGACATTCATTGTGGAAAGAAAGTGATTTTCTCGGCGAGTTAAGCATTTTGAGTAATTTGCGGATTGGTTTCAGAACGGCTTGCATTGAAATTAACTATTTTTGCCAACCATTCATTGTGGGAAAAAAGCGATTTTCCCGGCGAGTTAAGCATTTCGAGTAATTCGCCGATTCGTTTCAGAACGTCTTTCATCAAAATTAACTATTTTTTGCCAGACATTCATTGTGGGAAAAAAGTGATTTTCTCGGCGCGTTAAGCATTTTGAGTAATTTGCCGGTTGGTTTCAGAACGGCTTGCATTGAAATTTACTATTTTTTGCCAGACATTCATTGTGCAACAAAAGTGATTTTCTCGGCGAGTTAAGCATTTTGAGTAATTTGCCGATTGGTTTCAGAACGGCTTGCATTGATATTTACTATTATTTGCCAACCATTCATTGTGGGAAAAAAGTGATTTTCTCGGCGCGTTAAGCATTTTGAGTAATTTGCCGCTTGGTCTCACAACGGTTTGCATTGACATTTACTATTTTTTGCCAGACATTCATTGTGGAACAAAAGTGATTTTCTCGGCGAGTTAAGCGTTTTAACTAATTTTCCGATTGGTTTCAGATCGGCTTGCATTGAAATTTACTAATTTTTGCCAGACATTCATTGTGAAACAAAAGTGATTTTCTCGGCGAGTTAAGCGTTTTGACTAATTTGCCGATTGGTTTCAGAACGGCTAGCATTGAAATTTACTATTTTTTGCCAGACATTCATTGTGGAACAAAAGTGATTTTCTCGGCGAGATAAGCATTTTGAGTAATTTGCCGATTGGTTTCAGAACTGCTTGCATTAAAATTTACTATTTTTTGCCAGACGTTCATTGTGGAAAGAAAGTGATTTTCTCGGCGAGTTAAGCATTTTGAGTAATTTGCCGATTGGTTTCAGAACGGCTTGCATCGATATTTACTATTATTTGCCAACCATTCATTGTGGGAAAAAAGTGATTTCCTCGGCGAGTTAAGCATTTCGAGTAATTTCCCGAGTCGTTTCAGAACGTCTTTCATCAAAATTAACTATTTTTTGCCAGACATTCATTGTGGGAAAAAAGTGATTTTCTCGGCGCGTTCAGCATTTTGAGTAATTTGCCGCTTGGTTTCACAACGGCTTGCATTGACATTTACTATTTTTTGCCAGACATTCATTGTGGAACAAAAGTGATTTTCTCGGCGCGTTAAGCATTTTGAGTAATTTGCCGATTGGTTTCAGATCGTCTTGCATCAAAATTAACTATTTTTTGCCAGACATTCATTGTGGGAAAAAAGTGATTTTCTCGGCGCGTTAAGCATTTTGAGTAATTTGCCGCTTGGTTTCACAACGGCTTGCATTGACATTTACTATTTTTTGCCAGACATTCATTGTGGAAGAAAAGTGATTTTCTCGGCGCGTTAAGCATTTTGAGTAATTTGCCAGTTGGTTTCCGAACGGCTTGCATTGAAATTTACTATTTTTTTGCCAGACATTCATTGTGCAACAAAAGTGATTTTCTCGGCGAGTTAAGCATTTTCAGTAATTTGCCCATTAGTTTCAGAACGGCTTGTATTGATATTTACTATTATTTGCCAACCATTCATTGTGGGAAAAAAGTGATTTCCTCGGCGAGTTAAGCATTTTGAGTAATTTGCCGATTCGTTTCAGTACGGCTTGCATCAAAATTAACTATTTATTGCCAAACATTCATTGTGGGGAAAAAAGTGATTTTCTCAGCGCGTTCAGCATTTTGAGTAATTTGCCGCTTGGTTTCAGAACGGCTTGCATTGACATTTACTATTTTTTGCCACCATTCATTGTGGGGAAAAAAGTGATTTTCTCGGCGAGTTAAGCATTTTGAGTAATTTGCCGATTGGTTTCAGAGCGGCTCGCATTGAAATTAACTATCTTTTGCCAGACATTCATTGTGGAAAGAAAGTGATTTTCTCGGCGAGTTAAGCATTTTGAGTAATTTGCGGATTGGTTTCAGAACGGCTTGCATTGAAATTAACTATTTTTGCCAACCATTCATTGTGGGAAAAAAGCGATTTTCCCGGCGAGTTAAGCATTTCGAGTAATTCGCCGATTCGTTTCAGAACGTCTTTCATCAAAATTAACTATTTTTTGCCAGACATTCATTGTGGGAAAAAAGTGATTTTCTCGGCGCGTTAAGCATTTTGAGTAATTTGCCGGTTGGTTTCAGAACGGCTTGCATTGAAATTTACTATTTTTTGCCAGACATTCATTGTGCAACAAAAGTGATTTTCTCGGCGAGTTAAGCGTTTTGACTAATTTGCCGATTGGTTTCAGAACGGCTAGCATTGAAATTTACTATTTTTTGCCAGACATTCATTGTGGAACATAAGTGATTTTCTCGGCGAGATAAGCATTTTGAGTAATTTGCCGATTGGTTTCAGAACGGCTTGCATTAAAATTTACTATTTTTTGCCAGACGTTCATTGTGGAAAGAAAGTGATTTTCTCGGCGATTAAGCATTTTGAGTAATTTGCCGATTGGTTTCAGAACGGCTTGCATCGATATTTACTATTATTTGCCAACCATTCATTGTGGGAAAAAAGTGATTTCCTCGGCGAGTTAAGCATTTTGAGTAATTTGCCGATTCGTTTCTGAACGGCTTGCATCAAAATTAACTATTTATTGTCAAACATTCATTGTGGGAAAAAAGTGATTTCCTCGGCGAGTTAAGCATTTCGAGTAATTTCCCGAGTCAGTTCAGAACGTCTTTCATCAAAATTAACTATTTTTTGCCAGACATTCATTGTGGGAAAAAAGTGATTTTCTCGGCGCGTTCAGCATTTTGAGTAATTTACCGGTTGGCTTCAGAACGGCTTGCATTGAAATTTACTATTTTTTGCCAGACATTCATTGTGCAACAAAAGTGATTTTCTCGGCGAGTTAAGCATTTTGAGTAATTTGCCGATTGGTTTCAGAACGGCTTGCATTGATATTTACTATTATTTGCCAACCATTCATTGTGGGACAAAAGTGATTTCCTCGGTGAGTTAAGCATTTTGCCGATTCGTTTCAGAACGTCTTGCATCAAAATTAACTATTTTTTGCCAGACATTCATTCTGGAAAGAAAGTGATTTTCTCGGCGAGTTAAGCATTTTGAGTAATTTGCCGATTGGTTTCAGAACGGCTTGCATTGATATTTACTTTTATTTGCCAACCATTCATTGTGGGAAAAAAGTGATTTTCTCGGCGCGTAAAGCATTTTGAGTAATTTGCCGCTTGGTTTCAGAACGGCTTGCATTGAAATTAACTATTTTTGCCGACCATTCATTGTGGGAAAAAAGTGATTTTCCCGGCGAGTTAAGCATTTCGAGTAATTTCCCGATTCGTTTCAGAACGTCTTTCATCAAAATTAACTATTTTTTGCCAGACATTCATTGTGCAACAAAAGTGATTTTCTCGGCGAGTTAAGCATTTTGAGTAATTTGCCGATTGGTTTCAGAACGGCTTGCATTGATATTTACTATTATTTGCCAACCATTCATTGTGGGAAAAAAGTGATTTTCTCGGCGCGTTAAGCATTTTGAGTAATTTGCCGCTTGGTTTCACAACGGCTTGCATTGACATTTACTATTTTTTGCCAGACATTCATTGTGGAACAAAAGTGATTTTCTCGGCGAGTTAAGCGTTTTGACTAATTTTCCGATTGGTTTCAGATCGGCTTGCATTGAAATTTACTAATTTTTGCCAGACATTCATTGTGAAACAAAAGTGATTTTCTCGGCGAGTTAAGCGTTTTGACTAATTTGCCGATTGGTTTCAGAACGGCTAGCATTGAAATTTACTATTTTTTTGCCAGACATTCATTGTGGAACAAAAGTGATTTTCTCGGCGAGATAAGCATTTTGAGTAATTTGCCGATTGGTTTCAGAACGGCTTGCATTAAAATTTACTATTTTTTGCCAGACGTTCATTGTGGAAAGAAAGTGATTTTCTCGGCGAGTTAAGCATTTTGAGTAATTTGCCGATTGGTTTCAGAACGGCTTGCATCGATATTTACTATTATTTGCCAACCATTCATTGTGGGAAAAAAGTGATTTCCTCGGCGAGTTAAGCATTTCGAGTAATTTCCCGAGTCGTTTCAGAACGTCTTTCATCAAAATTAACTATTTTTTGCCAGACATTCATTGTGGGGAAAAAGTGATTTTCTCGGCGCGTTCAGCATTTTGAGTAATTTACCGGTTGGTTTCAGAACGGCTTGCATTGAAATTTACTATTTTTTGCCAGACATTCATTGTGCAACAAAAGTGATTTTCTCGGCGAGTTAAGCATTTTGAGTAATTTGCCGATTGGTTTCAGAACGGCTTGCATTGATATTTACTATTATTTGCCAACCATTCATTGTGGGACAAAAGTGATTTCCTCGGTGAGTTAAGCATTTTGAGAAATTTGCCGATTCGTTTCAGAACGTCTTGCATCAAAATTAACTATTTTTTGCCAGACATTCATTCTGGAAAGAAAGTGATTTTCTCGGCGAGTTAAGCATTTTGAGTAATTTGCCGATTGGTTTCAGAACGGCTTGCATTGATATTCACTATTATTTGCCAACCATTCATTGTGGGAAAAAAGTGATTTTCTCGGCGCGTAAAGCATTTTGAGTAATTTGCCGCTTGGTTTCACAACGGCTTGCATTGACATTTACTGTTTTTTGCCAGACATTCATTGTGGAACAAAAGTAATTTTCTCGGCGCGTTAAGCATTTTGAGTAATTTGCCGGTTGGTTTCCGAACGGCTTGCATTGAAATTTACTATTTTTTGCCAAACATTCATTGTGCAACAAAAGTGATTTTCTCGGCGAGTTAAGCATTTTCAGTAATTTGCCGATTGGTTTCAGAACGGCTTGCATTGATATTTACTATTATTTGCCAACCATACATTGTGGGAAAAAAGTGATTTCCTCTGCGAGTTAAGCATTTTGAGTAATTTGCCGATTCGTTTCAGAACGGCTTGCATCAAAATTAACTATTTATTGCCAAACATTCATTGTGGGAAAAAAGCGATTTTCCCGGCGAGTTAAGCATCTCGAGTAATTCGCCGATTCGTTTCAGAACGTCTTTCATCAAAATTAACTATTTTTTGCCAGCCATTCATTGTGGGAAAAAAGTGATTTTCTCGGCGCGTTAAGCATTTTGAGTAATTTGAGTAATAGTTAATTTTGATGCAAGCCGTTCAGAAACGAATCGGCAAATTACTCAAAATGCTTAAATCGCCGAGGAAATCACTTTTTTCCCACAATGAATGGTTGGCAAATAATAGTAAATTTCAATGCAAGCCGATCTGAAACCAATCGGAAAATTAGTCAAAACGCTTAACTCGCCGAGAAAATCACTTTTGTTCCACAATGAATGTCTGGCAAAAAATAGTAAATGTCAATGCAAGCCGTTGTGAAACCAAGCGGCAAATTACTCAAAATGCTTATCTCGCCGAGAAAATCACTTTTGTTCCACAATGAATGTCTGGCAAAAAATAGTAAATTTCAATGCTAGCCGTTCTGAAACCAATCGGCAAATTAGTCAAAACGCTTAACTCGCCGAGAAAATCACTTTTGTTTCACAATGAATGTCTGGCAAAAATTAGTAAATTTCAATGCAAGCCGATCTGAAACCAATCGGAAAATTAGTCAAAACGCTTAACTCGCCGAGAAAATCACTTTTGTTCCACAATGAATGTCTGGCAAAAAATAGTAAATGTCAATGCAAGCCGTTGTGAAACCAAGCGGCAAATTACTCAAAATGCTTAACGCGCCGAGAAAATCACTTTTTTCCCACAATGAATGGTTGGCAAATAATAGTAAATATCAATGCAAGCCGTTCTGAAACCAATCGGCAAATTACTCAAAATGCTTAACTCGCCGAGAAAATCACTTTTGTTGCACAATGAATGTCTGGCAAAAAATAGTTAATTTTGATGAAAGACGTTCTGAAACGAATCGGGAAATTACTCGAAATGCTTAACTCGCCGGGAAAATCACTTTTTTCCCACAATGAATGGTCGGCAAAAATAGTTAATTTCAATGCAAGCCGTTCTGAAACCAAGCGGCAAATTACTCAAAATGCTTTACGCGCCGAGAAAATCACTTTTTTCCCACAATGAATGGTTGGCAAATAAAAGTAAATATCAATGCAAGCCGTTCTGAAACCAATCGGCAAATTACTCAAAATGCTTAACTCGCCGAGAAAATCACTTTCTTTCCAGAATGAATGTCTGGCAAAAAATAGTTAATTTTGATGCAAGACGTTCTGAAACGAATCGGCAAATTTCTCAAAATGCTTAACTCACCGAGGAAATCACTTTTGTCCCACAATGAATGGTTGGCAAATAATAGTAAATATCAATGCAAGCCGTTCTGAAACCAATCGGCAAATTACTCAAAATGCTTAACTCGCCGAGAAAATCACTTTTGTTGCACAATGAATGTCTGGCAAAAAATAGTAAATTTCAATGCAAGCCGTTCTGAAGCCAACCGGTAAATTACTCAAAATGCTGAACGCGCCGAGAAAATCACTTTTTTCCCACAATGAATGTCTGGCAAAAAATAGTTAATTTTGATGAAAGACGTTCTGAACTGACTCGGGAAATTACTCGAAATGCTTAACTCGCCGAGGAAATCACTTTTTTCCCACAATGAATGTTTGACAATAAATAGTTAATTTTGATGCAAGCCGTTCAGAAACGAATCGGCAAATTACTCAAAATGCTTAAATCGCCGAGGAAATCACTTTTTTCCCACAATGAATGGTTGGCAAATAATAGTAAATATCGATGCAAGCCGTTCTGAAACCAATCGGCAAATTACTCAAAATGCTTAATCGCCGAGAAAATCACTTTCTTTCCACAATGAACGTCTGGCAAAAAATAGTAAATTTCAATGCTAGCCGTTCTGAAACCAATCGGCAAATTAGTCAAAACGCTTAACTCGCCGAGAAAATCACTTCTGTTTCACAATGAATGTCTGGCAAAAAATAGAAAATGTCAATGCAAACCGTTGTGAAACCAAGCGGCAAATTACTCAAAATGCTTAACGCACCGAGAAAATCACTTTTTTCCCACAATGAATGGTTGGCAAATAATAGTAAATATCAATGCAAGCCGTTCTGAAACCAATCGGCAAATTACTGAAAATGCTTAACTCGCCGAGAAAATCACTTTTGTTCCACAATGAATGTCTGGCAAAAAATAGTAAATGTCAATGCAAGCCATTCTGAAACCAAGCGGCAAATTACTCAAAATGCTGAACGCGCCGAGAAAATCACTTTTTTCCCACAATGAATGTCTGGCAAAAAATAGTTTATTTTGATGCAAGCCGTTCTGAAACGAATCGGCAAATTACTCAAAATGCTTAACTCGCCGAGAAAATCACTTTTGTTCCACAATGAATGTCTGGCAAATAATAGTAAATGTCAATGCAAGCCGTTGTGAAACCAAGCGGCAAATTACTCAAAATGCTTATCTCGCCGAGAAAATCACTTTTGTTCCACAATGAATGTCTGGCAAAAAATAGTAAATTTCAATGCAAGCCGATCTGAAACCAATCGGAAAATTAGTCAAAATGCTTATCTCGCCGAGAAAATCACTTTTGTTCCACAATGAATGTCTGGCAAAAAATAGTAAATTTCAATGCTAGCCGTTCTGAAACCAATCGGCAAATTAGTCAAAACGCTTAACTCGCCGAGAAAATCACTTTTGTTTCACAATGAATGTCTGGCAAAAATTAGTAAATTTCAATGCAAGCCGATCTGAAACCAATCGGAAAATTAGTCAAAACGCTTAACTCGCCGAGAAAATCACTTTTGTTCCACAATGAATGTCTGGCAAAAAATAGTAAATGTCAATGCAAGCCGTTGTGAAACCAAGCGGCAAATTACTCAAAATGCTTAACGCGCCGAGAAAATCACTTTTTTCCCACAATGAATGTCAGGCAAAAAATAGTTAATTTTGATGAAAGACGTTCTGAAACGAATCGGCAAATTACTCGAAATGCTTAACTCGCCGGGAAAATCACTTTTTTCCCACAATGAATGGTCGGCAAAAATAGTTAATTTCAATGCAAGCCGTTCTGAAACCAACCGGCAAATTACTCAAAATGCTTAACGCGCCGAGAAAATCACTTTTTTCCCACAATGAATGGCTGGCAAAAAATAGTTAATTTTGATGAAAGACGTTCTGAAACGAATCGGCGAATTACTCGAGATGCTTAACTCGCCGGGAAAATCGCTTTTTTCCCACAATGAATGTTTGGCAATAAATAGTTAATTTTGATGCAAGCCGTTCTGAAACGAATCGGCAAATTACTCAAAATGCTTAACTCGCAGAGGAAATCACTTTTTTCCCACAATGTATGGTTGGCAAATAATAGTAAATATCAATGCAAGCCGTTCTGAAACCAATCGGCAAATTACTGAAAATGCTTAACTCGCCGAGAAAATCACTTTTGTTGCACAATGAATGTTTGGCAAAAAATAGTAAATTTCAATGCAAGCCGTTCGGAAACCAACCGGCAAATTACTCAAAATGCTTAACGCGCCGAGAAAATTACTTTTGTTCCACAATGAATGTCTGGCAAAAAACAGTAAATGTCAATGCAAGCCGTTGTGAAACCAAGCGGCAAATTACTCAAAATGCTTTACGCGCCGAGAAAATCACTTTTTTCCCACAATGAATGGTTGGCAAATAATAGTGAATATCAATGCAAGCCGTTCTGAAACCAATCGGCAAATTACTCAAAATGCTTAACTCGCCGAGAAAATCACTTTCTTTCCAGAATGAATGTCTGGCAAAAAATAGTTAATTTTGATGCAAGACGTTCTGAAACGAATCGGCAAATTTCTCAAAATGCTTAACTCACCGAGGAAATCACTTTTGTCCCACAATGAATGGTTGGCAAATAATAGTAAATATCAATGCAAGCCGTTCTGAAACCAATCGGCAAATTACTCAAAATGCTTAACTCGCCGAGAAAATCACTTTTGTTGCACAATGAATGTCTGGCAAAAAATAGTAAATTTCAATGCAAGCCGTTCTGAAACCAACCGGTAAATTACTCAAAATGCTGAACGCGCCGAGAAAATCACTTTTTCCCCACAATGAATGTCTGGCAAAAAATAGTTAATTTTGATGAAAGACGTTCTGAAACGACTCGGGAAATTACTCGAAATGCTTAACTCGCCGAGGAAATCACTTTTTTCCCACAATGAATGGTTGGCAAATAATAGTAAATATCGATGCAAGCCGTTCTGAAACCAATCGGCAAATTACTCAAAATGCTTAACTCGCCGAGAAAATCACTTTCTTTCCACAATGAACGTCTGGCAAAAAATAGTAAATTTTAATGCAAGCCGTTCTGAAACCAATCGGCAAATTACTCAAAATGCTTATCTCGCCGAGAAAATCACTTTTGTTCCACAATGAATGTCTGGCAAAAAAATAGTAAATTTCAATGCTAGCCGTTCTGAAACCAATCGGCAAATTAGTCAAAACGCTTAACTCGCCGAGAAAATCACTTTTGTTTCACAATGAATGTCTGGCAAAAATTAGTAAATTTCAATGCAAGCCGATCTGAAACCAATCGGAAAATTAGTCAAAACGCTTAACTCGCCGAGAAAATCACTTTTGTTCCACAATGAATGTCTGGCAAAAAATAGTAAATGTCAATGCAAGCCGTTGTGAAACCAAGCGGCAAATTACTCAAAATGCTTAACGCGCCGAGAAAATCACTTTTTTCCCACAATGAATGGTTGGCAAATAATAGTAAATATCAATGCAAGCCGTTCTGAAACCAATCGGCAAATTACTCAAAATGCTTAACTCGCCGAGAAAATCACTTTTGTTGCACAATGAATGTCTGGCAAAAAATAGTTAATTTTGATGAAAGACGTTCTGAAACGAATCGGGAAATTACTCGAAATGCTTAACTCGCCGGGAAAATCACTTTTTTCCCACAATGAATGGTCGGCAAAAATAGTTAATTTCAATGCAAGCCGTTCTGAAACCAAGCGGCAAATTACTCAAAATGCTTTACGCGCCGAGAAAATCACTTTTTTCCCACAATGAATGGTTGGCAAATAAAAGTAAATATCAATGCAAGCCGTTCTGAAACCAATCGGCAAATTACTCAAAATGCTTAACTCGCCGAGAAAATCACTTTCTTTCCAGAATGAATGTCTGGCAAAAAATAGTTAATTTTGATGCAAGACGTTCTGAAACGAATCGGCAAAATGCTTAACTCACCGAGGAAATCACTTTTGTCCCACAATGAATGGTTGGCAAATAATAGTAAATATCAATGCAAGCCGTTCTGAAACCAATCGGCAAATTACTCAAAATGCTTAACTCGCCGAGAAAATCACTTTTGTTGCACAATGAATGTCTGGCAAAAAATAGTAAATTTCAATGCAAGCCGTTCTGAAGCCAACCGGTAAATTACTCAAAATGCTGAACGCGCCGAGAAAATCACTTTTTTCCCACAATGAATGTCTGGCAAAAAATAGTTAATTTTGATGAAAGACGTTCTGAACTGACTCGGGAAATTACTCGAAATGCTTAACTCGCCGAGGAAATCACTTTTTTCCCACAATGAATGTTTGACAATAAATAGTTAATTTTGATGCAAGCCGTTCAGAAACGAATCGGCAAATTACTCAAAATGCTTAACTCGCCGAGGAAATCACTTTTTTCCCACAATGAATGGTTGGCAAATAATAGTAAATATCGATGCAAGCCGTTCTGAAACCAATCGGCAAATTACTCAAAATGCTTAATCGCCGAGAAAATCACTTTCTTTCCACAATGAACGTCTGGCAAAAAATAGTAAATTTTAATGCAAGCCGTTCTGAAACCAATCGGCAAATTACTCAAAATGCTTATCTCGCCGAGAAAATCACTTATGTTCCACAATGAATGTCTGGCAAAAAATAGTAAATTTCAATGCTAGCCGTTCTGAAACCAATCGGCAAATTAGTCAAAACGCTTAACTCGCCGAGAAAATCACTTTTGTTGCACAATGAATGTCTGGCAAAAAATAGTAAATTTCAATGCAAGCCGTTCTGAAACCAACCGGCAAATTACTCAAAATGCTTAACGCGCCGAGAAAATCACTTTTTTCCCACAATGAATGTCTGGCAAAAAATAGTTAATTTTGATGAAAGACGTTCTGAAACGAATCGGCGAATTACTCGAAATGCTTAACTCGCCGGGAAAATCGCTTTTTTCCCACAATGAATGGTTGGCAAAAATAGTTAATTTCAATGCAAGCCGTTCTGAAACCAATCCGCAAATTACTCAAAATGCTTAACTCGCCGAGAAAATCACTTTCTTTCCACAATGAATGTCTGGCAAAAGATAGTTAATTTCAATGCGAGCCGCTCTGAAACCAATCGGCAAATTACTCAAAATGCTTAACTCGCCGAGAAAATCACTTTTTTCCCCACAATGAATGGTGGCAAAAAATAGTAAATGTCAATGCAAGCCGTTCTGAAACCAAGCGGCAAATTACTCAAAATGCTGAACGCGCTGAGAAAATCACTTTTTTCCCCACAATGAATGTTTGGCAATAAATAGTTAATTTTGATGCAAGCCGTACTGAAACGAATCGGCAAATTACTCAAAATGCTTAACTCGCCGAGGAAATCACTTTTTTCCCACAATGAATGGTTGGCAAATAATAGTAAATATCAATACAAGCCGTTCTGAAACTAATGGGCAAATTACTGAAAATGCTTAACTCGCCGAGAAAATCACTTTTGTTGCACAATGAATGTCTGGCAAAAAAATAGTAAATTTCAATGCAAGCCGTTCGGAAACCAACTGGCAAATTACTCAAAATGCTTAACGCGCCGAGAAAATCACTTTTCTTCCACAATGAATGTCTGGCAAAAAATAGTAAATGTCAATGCAAGCCGTTGTGAAACCAAGCGGCAAATTACTCAAAATGCTTAACGCGCCGAGAAAATCACTTTTTTCCCACAATGAATGTCTGGCAAAAAATAGTTAATTTTGATGCAAGACGATCTGAAACCAATCGGCAAATTACTCAAAATGCTTAACGCGCCGAGAAAATCACTTTTGTTCCACAATGAATGTCTGGCAAAAAATAGTAAATGTCAATGCAAGCCGTTGTGAAACCAAGCGGCAAATTACTCAAAATGCTGAACGCGCCGAGAAAATCACTTTTTTCCCACAATGAATGTCTGGCAAAAAATAGTTAATTTTGATGAAAGACGTTCTGAAACGACTCGGGAAATTACTCGAAATGCTTAACTCGCCGAGGAAATCACTTTTTTCCCACAATGAATGGTTGGCAAATAATAGTAAATATCGATGCAAGCCGTTCTGAAACCAATCGGCAAATTACTCAAAATGCTTAACTCGCCGAGAAAATCACTTTCTTTCCACAATGAACGTCTGGCAAAAAATAGTAAATTTTAATGCAAGCAGTTCTGAAACCAATCGGCAAATTACTCAAAATGCTTATCTCGCCGAGAAAATCACTTTTGTTCCACAATGAATGTCTGGCAAAAAATAGTAAATTTCAATGCTAGCCGTTCTGAAACCAATCGGCAAATTAGTCAAAACGCTTAACTCGCCGAGAAAATCACTTTTGTTTCACAATGAATGTCTGGCAAAAATTAGTAAATTTCAATGCAAGCCGATCTGAAACCAATCGGAAAATTAGTTAAAACGCTTAACTCGCCGAGAAAATCACTTTTGTTCCACAATGAATGTCTGGCAAAAAATAGTAAATGTCAATGCAAACCGTTGTGAGACCAAGCGGCAAATTACTCAAAATGCTTAACGCGCCGAGAAAATCACTTTTTTCCCACAATGAATGGTTGGCAAATAATAGTAAATATCAATGCAAGCCGTTCTGAAACCAATCGGCAAATTACTCAAAATGCTTAACTCGCCGAGAAAATCACTTTTGTTGCACAATGAATGTCTGGCAAAAAATAGTAAATTTCAATGCAAGCCGTTCTGAAACCAACCGGCAAATTACTCAAAATGCTTAACGCGCCGAGAAAATCACTTTTTTCCCACAATGAATGTCTGGCAAAAAATAGTTAATTTTGATGAAAGACGTTCTGAAACGAATCGGCGAATTACTCGAAATGCTTAACTCGCCGGGAAAATCGCTTTTTTCCCACAATGAATGGTTGGCAAAAATAGTTAAT
Organism: Scyliorhinus torazame; assembly: GCF_047496885.1. NCBI lineage: Eukaryota > Metazoa > Chordata > Chondrichthyes > Carcharhiniformes > Scyliorhinidae > Scyliorhinus > Scyliorhinus torazame. The sequence goes on along the minus strand of NC_092715.1, from coordinate 228,486,634 downwards.
TTCAATGCAAGCCGTTCTGAAACCAATCCGCAAATTACTCAAAATGCTTAACTCGCCGAGAAAATCACTTTCTTTCCACAATGAATGTCTGGCAAAAGATAGTTAATTTCAATGCAAGCCGCTCTGAAACCAATCGGCAAATTACTCAAAATGCTTAACTCGCCGAGAAAATCACTTTTTTCCCCACAATGAATGGTTGGCAAAAAATAGTTAATTTTGATGCAAGCCGTTCTGAAACGAATCGGCAAATTACTCAAAATGCTTAACTCGCCGAGGAAATCACTTTTTTCCCACAATGAATGGTTGGCAAATAATAGTAAATATCAATACAAGCCGTTCTGAAACCAATCGGCAAATTACTGAAAATGCTAAACTCGCCGAGAAAATCACTTTTGTTGCACAATGAATGTCTGGCAAAAAAATAGTAAATTTCAATGCAAGCCGTTCGGAAACCAACTGGCAAATTACTCAAAATGCTTAACGCGCCGAGAAAATCACTTTTGTTCCACAATGAATGTCTGGCAAAAAATAGTAAATGTCAATGCAAGCCGTTGTGAAACCAAGCGGCAAATTACTCAAAATGCTTAACGCGCCGAGAAAATCACTTTTTTCCCACAATGAATGTCTGGCAAAAAATAGTTAATTTTGATGCAAGACGATCTGAAACCAATCGGCAAATTACTCAAAATGCTTAACTCGCCGAGAAAATCACTTTTTTCCCACAATGAATGTCTGGCAAAAAAATAGTTAATTTTGATGCAAGACGATCTGAAACCGATCGGCAAATTACTCAAAATGCTTAACTCGCCGAGAAAATCAGTTTTTTCCCACAATGAATGGTTGGCAAAAATAGTAAATGTCAATGAAAGCCGTTCTGAAACCAAGCGGAAAATTACTCAAAATGCTTAACGCGCCAGGAAAATCACTTTTTTCCCACAATGAATGGTTGGCAAAAATAGTTAATTTCAATGCAAGCCGTTCTGAAACCAATCTGCAAATTACTTAAATGCTTAACTCGCCGGGAAAATCACTTTCTTTCCACAATGAATGTCTGGCAATAAATAATTAATTTTGATGCAAGACGTTCTGAAACGAATCCGCAAATTACTCAAAATGCTTAACTCACCGAGGAAATCACTTTTGTCCCACAATGAATGGTTGGCAAATAATAGTAAATACCAATGCAAGCCGTTCTGAAACCAATCGGCAAATTACTCAAAATGCTTAACTCGCGGAGAAAATCACTTTTGTTGCACAATGAATGTCTGGCAAAAAATAGTAAATTCCAATGCAAGCCGTTCTGAAACCAACCGGCAAATTACTCAAAATGCTTAACGCGCCGAGAAAATCACTTTTTTCCCACAATGAATGGCTGGCAAAAATTAGTTAATTTTGATGAAAGACGTTCTGAAACGAATCGGCGAATTACTCGAAATGCTTAACTCGCCGGGAAAATCGCTTCTTTCCCACAATGAATGGTTGGCAAAAATAGTTAATTTCAATGCAAGACGTTCTGAAACCAATCCGCAAATTACTCAAAATGCTTAACTCGCCGAGAAAATCACTTTCTTTCCACAATGAATGTCTGGCAAAAAATAGTATATGTCAATGCAAGCCGTTCTGAAACCAATCGGAAAATTAGTCAAAACGCTTAACTCGCCGCGAAAATCACTTTTTTCCCACAATGAATGGTTGGCAAAAAATAGTTAATTTCAATGCAAGCCGCTCTGAAACCAATCGGCAAATTACTCAAAATGCTTAACTCGCCGAGAAAATCACTTTTTTCCCACAACGAATGTCTGGCAAAAAATAGTAAATTGCAATGCAAACCGTTCTGAAACCAACCGGCAAATTACTCAAAATGCTTAACGCGCCGAGAAAATCACTTTTTTCCCACAATGAATGGCTGGCAAAAAATAGTTAATTTCAATTCAAGACGTTCTGAAACCAATCCGCAAATTACTCAAAATGCTTAACTCGCCGAGAAAATCACTTTCTTTCCACAATGAATGTCTGGCAAAAAATAGTATATGTCAATGCAAGCCGTTCTGAAACCAATCGGAAAATTAGTCAAAACGCTAAACTCGCCGCGAAAATCACTTTTTTCCCACAATGAATGGTTGGCAAAAAATAGTTAATTTCAATGCAAGCCGCTCTGAAAACAATCGGCAAATTACTCAAAATGCTTAACTCGCCGAGAAAATCACTTTTTTCCCACAATGAATGTCTGGCAAAAAATAGTAAATTGCAATGCAAACCGTTCTGAAACCAACCGGCAAATTACTCAAAATGCTTAACGCGCCGAGAAAATCACTTTTTTTCCCACAATGAATGGCTGGCAAAAAATAGTTAATTTTGATGAAAGACGTTCTGAAACGAATCGGCGAATTACTCGAAATGCTTAACTCGCCGGGAAAATCGCTTTTTTCCCACAATGAATGGTTGGCAAAAAATAGTTAATTTCAATGCAGGCCGCTCTGAAACCAATCGGCAAATTACTCAAAATGGTTAACTCGCCGAGAAAATCACTTTTTTCCCACAATGAATGGTTGGCAAAAAATAGTAAATGTCAATGCAAGCCGTTCTGAAACCAAGCGGCAAATTACTCAAAATGCTGAACGCGCTGAGAAAATCACTTTTTTCCCCACAATGAATGTTTGGCAATAAATAGTTAATTTTGATGCAAGCCGTACTGAAACGAATCGGCAAATTACTCAAAATGCTTAACTCGCCGAGGAAATCACTTTTTTCCCACAATGAATGGTTGGCAAATAATAGTAAATATCAATACAAGCCGTTCTGAAACTAATCGGCAAATTACTGAAAATGCTTAACTCGCCGAGAAAATCACTTTTGTTGCACAATGAATGTCTGGCAAAAAAATAGTAAATTTCAATGCAAGCCGTTCGGAAACCAACTGGCAAATTACTCAAAATGCTTAACGCGCCGAGAAAATCACTTTTCTTCCACAATGAATGTCTGGCAAAAAATAGTAAATGTCAATGCAAGCCGTTGTGAAACCAAGCGGCAAATTACTCAAAATGCTTAACGCGCCGAGAAAATCACTTTTTTCCCACAATGAATGTCTGGCAAAAAATAGTTAATTTTGATGCAAGACGATCTGAAACCAATCGGCAAATTACTCAAAATGCTTAACGCGCCGAGAAAATCACTTTTGTTCCACAATGAATGTCTGGCAAAAAATAGTAAATGTCAATGCAAGCCGTTGTGAAACCAAGCGGCAAATTACTCAAAATGCTGAACGCGCCGAGAAAATCACTTTTTTCCCACAATGAATGTCTGGCAAAAAATAGTTAATTTTGATGAAAGACGTTCTGAAACGACTCGGGAAATTACTCGAAATGCTTAACTCGCCGAGGAAATCACTTTTTTCCCACAATGAATGGTTGGCAAATAATAGTAAATATCGATGCAAGCCGTTCTGAAACCAATCGGCAAATTACTCAAAATGCTTAACTCGCCGAGAAAATCACTTTCTTTCCACAATGAACGTCTGGCAAAAAATAGTAAATTTTAATGCAAGCAGTTCTGAAACCAATCGGCAAATTACTCAAAATGCTTATCTCGCCGAGAAAATCACTTTTGTTCCACAATGAATGTCTGGCAAAAAATAGTAAATTTCAATGCTAGCCGTTCTGAAACCAATCGGCAAATTAGTCAAAACGCTTAACTCGCCGAGAAAATCACTTTTGTTTCACAATGAATGTCTGGCAAAAATTAGTAAATTTCAATGCAAGCCGATCTGAAACCAATCGGAAAATTAGTTAAAACGCTTAACTCGCCGAGAAAATCACTTTTGTTCCACAATGAATGTCTGGCAAAAAATAGTAAATGTCAATGCAAACCGTTGTGAGACCAAGCGGCAAATTACTCAAAATGCTTAACGCGCCGAGAAAATCACTTTTTTCCCACAATGAATGGTTGGCAAATAATAGTAAATATCAATGCAAGCCGTTCTGAAACCAATCGGCAAATTACTCAAAATGCTTAACTCGCCGAGAAAATCACTTTTGTTGCACAATGAATGTCTGGCAAAAAATAGTAAATTTCAATGCAAGCCGTTCTGAAACCAACCGGCAAATTACTCAAAATGCTTAACGCGCCGAGAAAATCACTTTTTTCCCACAATGAATGTCTGGCAAAAAATAGTTAATTTTGATGAAAGACGTTCTGAAACGAATCGGCGAATTACTCGAAATGCTTAACTCGCCGGGAAAATCGCTTTTTTCCCACAATGAATGGTTGGCAAAAATAGTTAATTTCAATGCAAGCCGTTCTGAAACCAATCCGCAAATTACTCAAAATGCTTAACTCGCCGAGAAAATCACTTTCTTTCCACAATGAATGTCTGGCAAAAGATAGTTAATTTCAATGCAAGCCGCTCTGAAACCAATCGGCAAATTACTCAAAATGCTTAACTCGCCGAGAAAATCACTTTTTTCCCCACAATGAATGGTTGGCAAAAAATAGTTAATTTTGATGCAAGCCGTTCTGAAACGAATCGGCAAATTACTCAAAATGCTTAACTCGCCGAGGAAATCACTTTTTTCCCACAATGAATGGTTGGCAAATAATAGTAAACATCAATACAAGCCGTTCTGAAACCAATCGGCAAATTACTGAAAATGCTAAACTCGCCGAGAAAATCACTTTTGTTGCACAATGAATGTCTGGCAAAAAAATAGTAAATTTCAATGCAAGCCGTTCGGAAACCAACTGGCAAATTACTCAAAATGCTTAACGCGCCGAGAAAATCACTTTTGTTCCACAATGAATGTCTGGCAAAAAATAGTAAATGTCAATGCAAGCCGTTGTGAAACCAAGCGGCAAATTACTCAAAATGCTTAACGCGCCGAGAAAATCACTTTTTTCCCACAATGAATGTCTGGCAAAAAATAGTTAATTTTGATGCAAGACGATCTGAAACCAATCGGCAAATTACTCAAAATGCTTAACTCGCCGAGAAAATCACTTTTTTCCCACAATGAATGTCTGGCAAAAAAATAGTTAATTTTGATGCAAGACGATCTGAAACCGATCGGCAAATTACTCAAAATGCTTAACTCGCCGAGAAAATCAGTTTTTTCCCACAATGAATGGTTGGCAAAAATAGTAAATGTCAATGCAAGCCGTTCTGAAACCAAGCGGAAAATTACTCAAAATGCTTAACGCGCCAGGAAAATCACTTTTTTCCCACAATGAATGGTTGGCAAAAATAGTTAATTTCAATGCAAGCCGTTCTGAAACCAATCTGCAAATTGCTTAAATGCTTAACTCGCCGGGAAAATCACTTTCTTTCCACAATGAATGTCTGGCAATAAATAATTAATTTTGATGCAAGACGTTCTGAAACGAATCCGCAAATTACTCAAAATGCTTACCTCACCGAGGAAATCACTTTTGTCCCACAATGAATGGTTGGCAAATAATAGTAAATACCAATGCAAGCCGTTCTGAAACCAATCGGCAAATTACTCAAAATGCTTAACTCGCGGAGAAAATCACTTTTGTTGCACAATGAATGTCTGGCAAAAAATAGTAAATTCCAATGCAAGCCGTTCTGAAACCAACCGGCAAATTACTCAAAATGCTTAACGCGCCGAGAAAATCACTTTTTTCCCACAATGAATGGCTGGCAAAAAATAGTTAATTTTGATGAAAGACGTTCTGAAACGAATCGGCGAATTACTCGAAATGCTTAACTCGCCGGGAAAATCGCTTCTTTCCCACAATGAATGGTTGGCAAAAATAGTTAATTTCAATGCAAGACGTTCTGAAACCAATCCGCAAATTACTCAAAATGCTTAACTCGCCGAGAAAATCACTTTCTTTCCACAATGAATGTCTGGCAAAAAATAGTATATGTCAATGCAAGCCGTTCTGAAACCAATCGGAAAATTAGTCAAAACGCTTAACTCGCCGCGAAAATCACTTTTTTCCCACAATGAATGGTTGGCAAAAAATAGTTAATTTCAATGCAAGCCGCTCTGAAACCAATCGGCAAATTACTCAAAATGCTTAACTCGCCGAGAAAATCACTTTTTTCCCACAACGAATGTCTGGCAAAAAATAGTAAATTGCAATGCAAACCGTTCTGAAACCAACCGGCAAATTACTCAAAATGCTTAACGCGCCGAGAAAATCACTTTTTTCCCACAATGAATGGCTGGCAAAAAATAGTTAATTTCAATTCAAGACGTTCTGAAACCAATCCGCAAATTACTCAAAATGCTTAACTCGCCGAGAAAATCACTTTCTTTCCACAATGAATGTCTGGCAAAAAATAGTATATGTCAATGCAAGCCGTTCTGAAACCAATCGGAAAATTAGTCAAAACGCTAAACTCGCCGCGAAAATCACTTTTTTCCCACAATGAATGGTTGGCAAAAAATAGTTAATTTCAATGCAAGCCGCTCTGAAAACAATCGGCAAATTACTCAAAATGCTTAACTCGCCGAGAAAATCACTTTTTTCCCACAATGAATGTCTGGCAAAAAATAGTAAATTGCAATGCAAACCGTTCTGAAACCAACCGGCAAATTACTCAAAATGCTTAACGCGCCGAGAAAATCACTTTTTTTCCCACAATGAATGGCTGGCAAAAAATAGTTAATTTTGATGAAAGACGTTCTGAAACGAATCGGCGAATTACTCGAAATGCTTAACTCGCCGGGAAAATCGCTTTTTTCCCACAATGAATGGTTGGCAAAAAATAGTTAATTTCAATGCAGGCCGCTCTGAAACCAATCGGCAAATTACTCAAAATGGTTAACTCGCCGAGAAAATCACTTTTTTCCCACAATGAATGGTTGGCAAAAAATAGTAAATGTCAATGCAAGCCGTTCTGAAACCAAGCGGTAAATTACTCAAAATGCTTAACGCGCTGAGAAAATCACTTTTTTCCCCACAATGAATGTTTGCCAATAAATAGTTAATTTTGATGCAAGCCGTTCTGAAACGAATCGGCAAATTACTCAAAATGCTTAACTCGCAGAGGAAATCACTTTTTTCCCACAATGAATGGTTGTCAAATAATAGTAAATATCAATGCAAGCCGTTCTGAAACCAATCGGCAAATTACTGAAAATGCTTAACTCGCCGAGAAAATCACTTTTGTTGCACAATGAATGTCTGGCAAAAAATAGTAAATTTCAATGCAAGCTGTTCGGAAACCAACCGGCAAATTACTCAAAATGCTTAACGCGCCGAGAAAATCACTTTTTTCCCCACAATGAATGGTTGGCAAATAATAGTAAATATCAATGCAAGCCGTTCTGAAACCAATCGGCAAATTGCTCAAAATGCTTAACTCGCCGAGAAAATCACTTTCTTTCCAGAATGAATGTCTGGCAAAAAATAGTTAATTTTGATGCAAGACGTTCTGAAACGAATCGGCAAATTTCTCAAAATGCTTAACTCACCGAGGAAATCACTTTTGTCCCACAATGAATGGTTGGCAAATAATAGTAAATATCAATGCAAGCCGTTTTGAAACCAATCGGCAAATTACTCAAAATGCTTAACTCGCCGAGAAAATCACTTTTGTTGCACAATGAATGTCTGGCAAAAAATAGTAAATTTCAATGCAAGCCGTTCTGAAACCAACCGGTAAATTACTCAAAATGCTGAACGCGCCGAGAAAATCACTTTTTTCCCACAATGAATGTCTGGCAAAAAATAGTTAATTTTGATGAAAGACGTTTTTCTCGGCGCGTTAAGCATTTTGAGTAATTTGCCGGTTGGTTTCCGAACAGCTTGCATTGAAATTTACTATTTTTTGCCAGACATTCATTGTGCAACAAAAGTGATTTTCTCGGCGAGTTAAGCATTTTCAGTAATTTGCCGATTGGTTTCAGAACGGCTTGCATTGATATTTACTATTATTTGACAACCATTCATTGTGGGAAAAAAGTGATTTCCTCTGCGAGTTAAGCATTTTGAGTAATTTGCCGATTCGTTTCAGAACGGCTTGCATCAAAATTAACTATTTATTGGCAAACATTCATTGTGGGGAAAAAAGTGATTTTCTCAGCGCGTTAAGCATTTTGAGTAATTTACCGCTTGGTTTCAGAACGGCTTGCATTGACATTTACTATTTTTTGCCAACCATTCATTGTGGGAAAAAAGTGATTTTCTCGGCGAGTTAACCATTTTGAGTAATTTGCCGATTGGTTTCAGAGCGGCCTGCATTGAAATTAACTATTTTTTGCCAACCATTCATTGTGGGAAAAAAGCGATTTTCCCGGCGAGTTAAGCATTTCGAGTAATTCGCCGATTCGTTTCAGAACGTCTTTCATCAAAATTAACTATTTTTTGCCAGCCATTCATTGTGGGAAAAAAAGTGATTTTCTCGGCGCGTTAAGCATTTTGAGTAATTTGCCGGTTGGTTTCAGAACGGTTTGCATTGCAATTTACTATTTTTTGCCAGACATTCATTGTGGGAAAAAAGTGATTTTCTCGGCGAGTTAAGCATTTTGAGTAATTTGCCGATTGTTTTCAGAGCGGCTTGCATTGAAATTAACTATTTTTTGCCAACCATTCATTGTGGGAAAAAAGTGATTTTCGCGGCGAGTTTAGCGTTTTGACTAATTTTCCGATTGGTTTCAGAACGGCTTGCATTGACATATACTATTTTTTGCCAGACATTCATTGTGGAAAGAAAGTGATTTTCTCGGCGAGTTAAGCATTTTGAGTAATTTGCGGATTGGTTTCAGAACGTCTTGAATTGAAATTAACTATTTTTTGCCAGCCATTCATTGTGGGAAAAAAGTGATTTTCTCGGCGCGTTAAGCATTTTGAGTAATTTGCCGGTTGGTTTCAGAACGGTTTGCATTGCAATTTACTATTTTTTGCCAGACATTCGTTGTGGGAAAAAAGTGATTTTCTCGGCGAGTTAAGCATTTTGAGTAATTTGCCGATTGGTTTCAGAGCGGCTTGCATTGAAATTAACTATTTTTTGCCAACCATTCATTGTGGGAAAAAAGTGATTTTCGCGGCGAGTTAAGCGTTTTGACTAATTTTCCGATTGGTTTCAGAACGGCTTGCATTGACATATACTATTTTTTGCCAGACATTCATTGTGGAAAGAAAGTGATTTTCTCGGCGAGTTAAGCATTTTGAGTAATTTGCGGATTGGTTTCAGAACGTCTTGCATTGAAATTAACTATTTTTGCCAACCATTCATTGTGGGAAAGAAGCGATTTTCCCGGCGAGTTAAGCATTTCGAGTAATTCGCCGATTCGTTTCAGAACGTCTTTCATCAAAATTAACTATTTTTTGCCAGCCATTCATTGTGGGAAAAAAGTGATTTTCTCGGCGCGTTAAGCATTTTGAGTAATTTGCCGGTTGGTTTCAGAACGGCTTGCATTGGAATTTACTATTTTTTGCCAGACATTCATTGTGCAACAAAAGTGATTTTCTCCGCGAGTTAAGCATTTTGAGTAATTTGCCGATTGGTTTCAGAACGGCTTGCATTGGTATTTACTATTATTTGCCAACCATTCATTGTGGGACAAAAGTGATTTCCTCGGTGAGGTAAGCATTTTGAGTAATTTGCGGATTCGTTTCAGAACGTCTTGCATCAAAATTAATTATTTATTGCCAGACATTCATTGTGGAAAGAAAGTGATTTTCCCGGCGAGTTAAGCATTTAAGCAATTTGCAGATTGGTTTCAGAACGGCTTGCATTGAAATTAACTATTTTTGCCAACCATTCATTGTGGGAAAAAAGTGATTTTCCTGGCGCGTTAAGCATTTTGAGTAATTTTCCGCTTGGTTTCAGAACGGCTTGCATTGACATTTACTATTTTTGCCAACCATTCATTGTGGGAAAAAACTGATTTTCTCGGCGAGTTAAGCATTTTGAGTAATTTGCCGATCGGTTTCAGATCGTCTTGCATCAAAATTAACTATTTTTTTGCCAGACATTCATTGTGGGAAAAAAGTGATTTTCTCGGCGAGTTAAGCATTTTGAGTAATTTGCCGATTGGTTTCAGATCGTCTTGCATCAAAATTAACTATTTTTTGCCAGACATTCATTGTGGGAAAAAAGTGATTTTCTCGGCGCGTTAAGCATTTTGAGTAATTTGCCGCTTGGTTTCACAACGGCTTGCATTGACATTTACTATTTTTTGCCAGACATTCATTGTGGAACAAAAGTGATTTTCTCGGCGCGTTAAGCATTTTGAGTAATTTGCCAGTTGGTTTCCGAACGGCTTGCATTGAAATTTACTATTTTTTTGCCAGACATTCATTGTGCAACAAAAGTGATTTTCTCGGCGAGTTTAGCATTTTCAGTAATTTGCCGATTGGTTTCAGAACGGCTTGTATTGATGTTTACTATTATTTGCCAACCATTCATTGTGGGAAAAAAGTGATTTCCTCGGCGAGTTAAGCATTTTGAGTAATTTGCCGATTCGTTTCAGAACGGCTTGCATCAAAATTAACTATTTTTTGCCAACCATTCATTGTGGGGAAAAAAGTGATTTTCTCGGCGAGTTAAGCATTTTGAGTAATTTGCCGATTGGTTTCAGAGCGGCTTGCATTGAAATTAACTATCTTTTGCCAGACATTCATTGTGGAAAGAAAGTGATTTTCTCGGCGAGTTAAGCATTTTGAGTAATTTGCGGATTGGTTTCAGAACGGCTTGCATTGAAATTAACTATTTTTGCCAACCATTCATTGTGGGAAAAAAGCGATTTTCCCGGCGAGTTAAGCATTTCGAGTAATTCGCCGATTCGTTTCAGAACGTCTTTCATCAAAATTAACTATTTTTTGCCAGACATTCATTGTGGGAAAAAAGTGATTTTCTCGGCGCGTTAAGCATTTTGAGTAATTTGCCGGTTGGTTTCAGAACGGCTTGCATTGAAATTTACTATTTTTTGCCAGACATTCATTGTGCAACAAAAGTGATTTTCTCGGCGAGTTAAGCATTTTGAGTAATTTGCCGATTGGTTTCAGAACGGCTTGCATTGATATTTACTATTATTTGCCAACCATTCATTGTGGGAAAAAAGTGATTTTCTCGGCGCGTTAAGCATTTTGAGTAATTTGCCGCTTGGTCTCACAACGGTTTGCATTGACATTTACTATTTTTTGCCAGACATTCATTGTGGAACAAAAGTGATTTTCTCGGCGAGTTAAGCGTTTTAACTAATTTTCCGATTGGTTTCAGATCGGCTTGCATTGAAATTTACTAATTTTTGCCAGACATTCATTGTGAAACAAAAGTGATTTTCTCGGCGAGTTAAGCGTTTTGACTAATTTGCCGATTGGTTTCAGAACGGCTAGCATTGAAATTTACTATTTTTTGCCAGACATTCATTGTGGAACAAAAGTGATTTTCTCGGCGAGATAAGCATTTTGAGTAATTTGCCGATTGGTTTCAGAACTGCTTGCATTAAAATTTACTATTTTTTGCCAGACGTTCATTGTGGAAAGAAAGTGATTTTCTCGGCGAGTTAAGCATTTTGAGTAATTTGCCGATTGGTTTCAGAACGGCTTGCATCGATATTTACTATTATTTGCCAACCATTCATTGTGGGAAAAAAGTGATTTCCTCGGCGAGTTAAGCATTTCGAGTAATTTCCCGAGTCGTTTCAGAACGTCTTTCATCAAAATTAACTATTTTTTGCCAGACATTCATTGTGGGAAAAAAGTGATTTTCTCGGCGCGTTCAGCATTTTGAGTAATTTGCCGCTTGGTTTCACAACGGCTTGCATTGACATTTACTATTTTTTGCCAGACATTCATTGTGGAACAAAAGTGATTTTCTCGGCGCGTTAAGCATTTTGAGTAATTTGCCGATTGGTTTCAGATCGTCTTGCATCAAAATTAACTATTTTTTGCCAGACATTCATTGTGGGAAAAAAGTGATTTTCTCGGCGCGTTAAGCATTTTGAGTAATTTGCCGCTTGGTTTCACAACGGCTTGCATTGACATTTACTATTTTTTGCCAGACATTCATTGTGGAAGAAAAGTGATTTTCTCGGCGCGTTAAGCATTTTGAGTAATTTGCCAGTTGGTTTCCGAACGGCTTGCATTGAAATTTACTATTTTTTTGCCAGACATTCATTGTGCAACAAAAGTGATTTTCTCGGCGAGTTAAGCATTTTCAGTAATTTGCCGATTAGTTTCAGAACGGCTTGTATTGATATTTACTATTATTTGCCAACCATTCATTGTGGGAAAAAAGTGATTTCCTCGGCGAGTTAAGCATTTTGAGTAATTTGCCGATTCGTTTCAGTACGGCTTGCATCAAAATTAACTATTTATTGCCAAACATTCATTGTGGGGAAAAAAGTGATTTTCTCAGCGCGTTCAGCATTTTGAGTAATTTGCCGCTTGGTTTCAGAACGGCTTGCATTGACATTTACTATTTTTTGCCAACCATTCATTGTGGGAAAAAAGTGATTTTCTCGGCGAGTTAACCATTTTGAGTAATTTGCCGATTGGTTTCAGAGCGGCCTGCATTGAAATTAACTATTTTTTGCCAACCATTCATTGTGGGAAAAAAGCGATTTTCCCGGCGAGTTAAGCATTTCGAGTAATTCGCCGATTCGTTTCAGAACGTCTTTCATCAAAATTAACTATTTTTTGCCAGCCATTCATTGTGGGAAAAAAAGTGATTTTCTCGGCGCGTTAAGCATTTTGAGTAATTTGCCGGTTGGTTTCAGAACGGTTTGCATTGCAATTTACTATTTTTTGCCAGACATTCATTGTGGGAAAAAAGTGATTTTCTCGGCGAGTTAAGCATTTTGAGTAATTTGCCGATTGTTTTCAGAGCGGCTTGCATTGAAATTAACTATTTTTTGCCAACCATTCATTGTGGGAAAAAAGTGATTTTCGCGGCGAGTTTAGCGTTTTGACTAATTTTCCGATTGGTTTCAGAACGGCTTGCATTGACATATACTATTTTTTGCCAGACATTCATTGTGGAAAGAAAGTGATTTTCTCGGCGAGTTAAGCATTTTGAGTAATTTGCGGATTGGTTTCAGAACGTCTTGAATTGAAATTAACTATTTTTTGCCAGCCATTCATTGTGGGAAAAAAGTGATTTTCTCGGCGCGTTAAGCATTTTGAGTAATTTGCCGGTTGGTTTCAGAACGGTTTGCATTGCAATTTACTATTTTTTGCCAGACATTCGTTGTGGGAAAAAAGTGATTTTCTCGGCGAGTTAAGCATTTTGAGTAATTTGCCGATTGGTTTCAGAGCGGCTTGCATTGAAATTAACTATTTTTTGCCAACCATTCATTGTGGGAAAAAAGTGATTTTCGCGGCGAGTTAAGCGTTTTGACTAATTTTCCGATTGGTTTCAGAACGGCTTGCATTGACATATACTATTTTTTGCCAGACATTCATTGTGGAAAGAAAGTGATTTTCTCGGCGAGTTAAGCATTTTGAGTAATTTGCGGATTGGTTTCAGAACGTCTTGCATTGAAATTAACTATTTTTGCCAACCATTCATTGTGGGAAAGAAGCGATTTTCCCGGCGAGTTAAGCATTTCGAGTAATTCGCCGATTCGTTTCAGAACGTCTTTCATCAAAATTAACTAATTTTTGCCAGCCATTCATTGTGGGAAAAAAGTGATTTTCTCGGCGCGTTAAGCATTTTGAGTAATTTGCCGGTTGGTTTCAGAACGGCTTGCATTGGAATTTACTATTTTTTGCCAGACATTCATTGTGCAACAAAAGTGATTTTCTCCGCGAGTTAAGCATTTTGAGTAATTTGCCGATTGGTTTCAGAACGGCTTGCATTGGTATTTACTATTATTTGCCAACCATTCATTGTGGGACAAAAGTGATTTCCTCGGTGAGTTAAGCATTTTGAGTAATTTGCGGATTCGTTTCAGAACGTCTTGCATCAAAATTAATTATTTATTGCCAGACATTCATTGTGGAAAGAAAGTGATTTTCCCGGCGAGTTAAGCATTTAAGTAATTTGCAGATTGGTTTCAGAACGGCTTGCATTGAAATTAACTATTTTTGCCAACCATTCATTGTGGGAAAAAAGTGATTTTCCTGGCGCGTTAAGCATTTTGAGTAATTTTCCGCTTGGTTTCAGAACGGCTTGCATTGACATTTACTATTTTTGCCAACCATTCATTGTGGGAAAAAACTGATTTTCTCGGCGAGTTAAGCATTTTGAGTAATTTGCCGATCGGTTTCAGATCGTCTTGCATCAAAATTAACTATTTTTTTGCCAGACATTCATTGTGGGAAAAAAGTGATTTTCTCGGCGAGTTAAGCATTTTGAGTAATTTGCCGATTGGTTTCAGATCGTCTTGCATCAAAATTAACTATTTTTTGCCAGACATTCATTGTGGGAAAAAAGTGATTTTCTCGGCGCGTTAAGCATTTTGAGTAATTTGCCGCTTGGTTTCACAACGGCTTGCATTGACATTTACTATTTTTTGCCAGACATTCATTGTGGAACAAAAGTGATTTTCTCGGCGCGTTAAGCATTTTGAGTAATTTGCCAGTTGGTTTCCGAACGGCTTGCATTGAAATTTACTATTTTTTTGCCAGACATTCATTGTGCAACAAAAGTGATTTTCTCGGCGAGTTTAGCATTTTCAGTAATTTGCCGATTGGTTTCAGAACGGCTTGTATTGATATTTACTATTATTTGCCAACCATTCATTGTGGGAAAAAAGTGATTTCCTCGGCGAGTTAAGCATTTTGAGTAATTTGCCGATTCGTTTCAGAACGGCTTGCATCAAAATTAACTATTTTTTGCCAACCATTCATTGTGGGGAAAAAAGTGATTTTCTCGGCGAGTTAAGCATTTTGAGTAATTTGCCGATTGGTTTCAGAGCGGCTTGCATTGAAATTAACTATCTTTTGCCAGACATTCATTGTGGAAAGAAAGTGATTTTCTCGGCGAGTTAAGCATTTTGAGTAATTTGCGGATTGGTTTCAGAACGGCTTGCATTGAAATTAACTATTTTTGCCAACCATTCATTGTGGGAAAAAAGCGATTTTCCCGGCGAGTTAAGCATTTCGAGTAATTCGCCGATTCGTTTCAGAACGTCTTTCATCAAAATTAACTATTTTTTGCCAGACATTCATTGTGGGAAAAAAGTGATTTTCTCGGCGCGTTAAGCATTTTGAGTAATTTGCCGGTTGGTTTCAGAACGGCTTGCATTGAAATTTACTATTTTTTGCCAGACATTCATTGTGCAACAAAAGTGATTTTCTCGGCGAGTTAAGCATTTTGAGTAATTTGCCGATTGGTTTCAGAACGGCTTGCATTGATATTTACTATTATTTGCCAACCATTCATTGTGGGAAAAAAGTGATTTTCTCGGCGCGTTAAGCATTTTGAGTAATTTGCCGCTTGGTCTCACAACGGTTTGCATTGACATTTACTATTTTTTGCCAGACATTCATTGTGGAACAAAAGTGATTTTCTCGGCGAGTTAAGCGTTTTAACTAATTTTCCGATTGGTTTCAGATCGGCTTGCATTGAAATTTACTAATTTTTGCCAGACATTCATTGTGAAACAAAAGTGATTTTCTCGGCGAGTTAAGCGTTTTGACTAATTTGCCGATTGGTTTCAGAACGGCTAGCATTGAAATTTACTATTTTTTGCCAGACATTCATTGTGGAACAAAAGTGATTTTCTCGGCGAGATAAGCATTTTGAGTAATTTGCCGATTGGTTTCAGAACTGCTTGCATTAAAATTTACTATTTTTTGCCAGACGTTCATTGTGGAAAGAAAGTGATTTTCTCGGCGAGTTAAGCATTTTGAGTAATTTGCCGATTGGTTTCAGAACGGCTTGCATCGATATTTACTATTATTTGCCAACCATTCATTGTGGGAAAAAAGTGATTTCCTCGGCGAGTTAAGCATTTCGAGTAATTTCCCGAGTCGTTTCAGAACGTCTTTCATCAAAATTAACTATTTTTTGCCAGACATTCATTGTGGGAAAAAAGTGATTTTCTCGGCGCGTTCAGCATTTTGAGTAATTTGCCGCTTGGTTTCACAACGGCTTGCATTGACATTTACTATTTTTTGCCAGACATTCATTGTGGAACAAAAGTGATTTTCTCGGCGCGTTAAGCATTTTGAGTAATTTGCCGATTGGTTTCAGATCGTCTTGCATCAAAATTAACTATTTTTTGCCAGACATTCATTGTGGGAAAAAAGTGATTTTCTCGGCGCGTTAAGCATTTTGAGTAATTTGCCGCTTGGTTTCACAACGGCTTGCATTGACATTTACTATTTTTTGCCAGACATTCATTGTGGAAGAAAAGTGATTTTCTCGGCGCGTTAAGCATTTTGAGTAATTTGCCAGTTGGTTTCCGAACGGCTTGCATTGAAATTTACTATTTTTTTGCCAGACATTCATTGTGCAACAAAAGTGATTTTCTCGGCGAGTTAAGCATTTTCAGTAATTTGCCCATTAGTTTCAGAACGGCTTGTATTGATATTTACTATTATTTGCCAACCATTCATTGTGGGAAAAAAGTGATTTCCTCGGCGAGTTAAGCATTTTGAGTAATTTGCCGATTCGTTTCAGTACGGCTTGCATCAAAATTAACTATTTATTGCCAAACATTCATTGTGGGGAAAAAAGTGATTTTCTCAGCGCGTTCAGCATTTTGAGTAATTTGCCGCTTGGTTTCAGAACGGCTTGCATTGACATTTACTATTTTTTGCCACCATTCATTGTGGGGAAAAAAGTGATTTTCTCGGCGAGTTAAGCATTTTGAGTAATTTGCCGATTGGTTTCAGAGCGGCTCGCATTGAAATTAACTATCTTTTGCCAGACATTCATTGTGGAAAGAAAGTGATTTTCTCGGCGAGTTAAGCATTTTGAGTAATTTGCGGATTGGTTTCAGAACGGCTTGCATTGAAATTAACTATTTTTGCCAACCATTCATTGTGGGAAAAAAGCGATTTTCCCGGCGAGTTAAGCATTTCGAGTAATTCGCCGATTCGTTTCAGAACGTCTTTCATCAAAATTAACTATTTTTTGCCAGACATTCATTGTGGGAAAAAAGTGATTTTCTCGGCGCGTTAAGCATTTTGAGTAATTTGCCGGTTGGTTTCAGAACGGCTTGCATTGAAATTTACTATTTTTTGCCAGACATTCATTGTGCAACAAAAGTGATTTTCTCGGCGAGTTAAGCGTTTTGACTAATTTGCCGATTGGTTTCAGAACGGCTAGCATTGAAATTTACTATTTTTTGCCAGACATTCATTGTGGAACATAAGTGATTTTCTCGGCGAGATAAGCATTTTGAGTAATTTGCCGATTGGTTTCAGAACGGCTTGCATTAAAATTTACTATTTTTTGCCAGACGTTCATTGTGGAAAGAAAGTGATTTTCTCGGCGATTAAGCATTTTGAGTAATTTGCCGATTGGTTTCAGAACGGCTTGCATCGATATTTACTATTATTTGCCAACCATTCATTGTGGGAAAAAAGTGATTTCCTCGGCGAGTTAAGCATTTTGAGTAATTTGCCGATTCGTTTCTGAACGGCTTGCATCAAAATTAACTATTTATTGTCAAACATTCATTGTGGGAAAAAAGTGATTTCCTCGGCGAGTTAAGCATTTCGAGTAATTTCCCGAGTCAGTTCAGAACGTCTTTCATCAAAATTAACTATTTTTTGCCAGACATTCATTGTGGGAAAAAAGTGATTTTCTCGGCGCGTTCAGCATTTTGAGTAATTTACCGGTTGGCTTCAGAACGGCTTGCATTGAAATTTACTATTTTTTGCCAGACATTCATTGTGCAACAAAAGTGATTTTCTCGGCGAGTTAAGCATTTTGAGTAATTTGCCGATTGGTTTCAGAACGGCTTGCATTGATATTTACTATTATTTGCCAACCATTCATTGTGGGACAAAAGTGATTTCCTCGGTGAGTTAAGCATTTTGCCGATTCGTTTCAGAACGTCTTGCATCAAAATTAACTATTTTTTGCCAGACATTCATTCTGGAAAGAAAGTGATTTTCTCGGCGAGTTAAGCATTTTGAGTAATTTGCCGATTGGTTTCAGAACGGCTTGCATTGATATTTACTTTTATTTGCCAACCATTCATTGTGGGAAAAAAGTGATTTTCTCGGCGCGTAAAGCATTTTGAGTAATTTGCCGCTTGGTTTCAGAACGGCTTGCATTGAAATTAACTATTTTTGCCGACCATTCATTGTGGGAAAAAAGTGATTTTCCCGGCGAGTTAAGCATTTCGAGTAATTTCCCGATTCGTTTCAGAACGTCTTTCATCAAAATTAACTATTTTTTGCCAGACATTCATTGTGCAACAAAAGTGATTTTCTCGGCGAGTTAAGCATTTTGAGTAATTTGCCGATTGGTTTCAGAACGGCTTGCATTGATATTTACTATTATTTGCCAACCATTCATTGTGGGAAAAAAGTGATTTTCTCGGCGCGTTAAGCATTTTGAGTAATTTGCCGCTTGGTTTCACAACGGCTTGCATTGACATTTACTATTTTTTGCCAGACATTCATTGTGGAACAAAAGTGATTTTCTCGGCGAGTTAAGCGTTTTGACTAATTTTCCGATTGGTTTCAGATCGGCTTGCATTGAAATTTACTAATTTTTGCCAGACATTCATTGTGAAACAAAAGTGATTTTCTCGGCGAGTTAAGCGTTTTGACTAATTTGCCGATTGGTTTCAGAACGGCTAGCATTGAAATTTACTATTTTTTTGCCAGACATTCATTGTGGAACAAAAGTGATTTTCTCGGCGAGATAAGCATTTTGAGTAATTTGCCGATTGGTTTCAGAACGGCTTGCATTAAAATTTACTATTTTTTGCCAGACGTTCATTGTGGAAAGAAAGTGATTTTCTCGGCGAGTTAAGCATTTTGAGTAATTTGCCGATTGGTTTCAGAACGGCTTGCATCGATATTTACTATTATTTGCCAACCATTCATTGTGGGAAAAAAGTGATTTCCTCGGCGAGTTAAGCATTTCGAGTAATTTCCCGAGTCGTTTCAGAACGTCTTTCATCAAAATTAACTATTTTTTGCCAGACATTCATTGTGGGGAAAAAGTGATTTTCTCGGCGCGTTCAGCATTTTGAGTAATTTACCGGTTGGTTTCAGAACGGCTTGCATTGAAATTTACTATTTTTTGCCAGACATTCATTGTGCAACAAAAGTGATTTTCTCGGCGAGTTAAGCATTTTGAGTAATTTGCCGATTGGTTTCAGAACGGCTTGCATTGATATTTACTATTATTTGCCAACCATTCATTGTGGGACAAAAGTGATTTCCTCGGTGAGTTAAGCATTTTGAGAAATTTGCCGATTCGTTTCAGAACGTCTTGCATCAAAATTAACTATTTTTTGCCAGACATTCATTCTGGAAAGAAAGTGATTTTCTCGGCGAGTTAAGCATTTTGAGTAATTTGCCGATTGGTTTCAGAACGGCTTGCATTGATATTCACTATTATTTGCCAACCATTCATTGTGGGAAAAAAGTGATTTTCTCGGCGCGTAAAGCATTTTGAGTAATTTGCCGCTTGGTTTCACAACGGCTTGCATTGACATTTACTGTTTTTTGCCAGACATTCATTGTGGAACAAAAGTAATTTTCTCGGCGCGTTAAGCATTTTGAGTAATTTGCCGGTTGGTTTCCGAACGGCTTGCATTGAAATTTACTATTTTTTGCCAAACATTCATTGTGCAACAAAAGTGATTTTCTCGGCGAGTTAAGCATTTTCAGTAATTTGCCGATTGGTTTCAGAACGGCTTGCATTGATATTTACTATTATTTGCCAACCATACATTGTGGGAAAAAAGTGATTTCCTCTGCGAGTTAAGCATTTTGAGTAATTTGCCGATTCGTTTCAGAACGGCTTGCATCAAAATTAACTATTTATTGCCAAACATTCATTGTGGGAAAAAAGCGATTTTCCCGGCGAGTTAAGCATCTCGAGTAATTCGCCGATTCGTTTCAGAACGTCTTTCATCAAAATTAACTATTTTTTGCCAGCCATTCATTGTGGGAAAAAAGTGATTTTCTCGGCGCGTTAAGCATTTTGAGTAATTTGCCGGTTGGTTTCAGAACGGCTTGCATTGAAATTAACTATTTTTGCCGACCATTCATTGTGGGAAAAAAGTGATTTTCCCGGCGAGTTAAGCATTTCGAGTAATTTGCCGATTCGTTTCAGAACGTCTTTCATCAAAATTAACTATTTTTTGCCTGACATTCATTGTGGGAAAAAAGTGATTTTCTCGGCGCGTTAAGCATTTTGAGTAATTTGCCGGTTGGTTTCAGAACGGCTTGCATTGAAATTTACTATTTTTTGCCAGACATTCATTGTGCAACAAAAGTGATTTTCTCGGCGAGTTAAGCATTTTGAGTAATTTGCCGATTGGTTTCAGAACGGCTTGCATTGATATTTACTCTTATTTGCCAACCATTCATTGTCGGAAAAAAGTGATTTTCTCGGCGCGTTAAGCATTTTGAGTAATTTGCCGCTTGGTTTCACAACGGCTTGCATTGACATTTACTATTTTTTGCCAGACATTCATTGTGGAACAAAAGTGATTTTCTCGGCGAGTTAAGCGTTTTGACTAATTTTCCGATTGGTTTCAGATCGGCTTGCATTGAAATTTACTAATTTTTGCCAGACATTCATTGTGAAACAAAAGTGATTTTCTCGGCGAGTTAAGCGTTTTGACTAATTTGCCGATTGGTTTCAGAACGGCTAGCATTGAAATTTACTATTTTTTGCCAGACATTCATTGTGGAACAAAAGTGATTTTCTCGGCGAGATAAGCATTTTGACTAATTTTCCGATTGGTTTCAGATCGGCTTGCATTGAAATTTACTATTTTTTGCCAGACATTCATTGTGGAACAAAAGTGATTTTCTCGGCGAGATAAGCATTTTGAGTAATTTGCCGCTTGGTTTCACAACGGCTTGCATTGACATTTACTATTATTTGCCAGACATTCATTGTGGAACAAAAGTGATTTTCTCGGCGAGTTAAGCATTTTGAGTAATTTGCCGATTCGTTTCAGAACGGCTTGCATCAAAATAAACTATTTTTTGCCAGACATTCATTGTGGGAAAAAAGTGATTTTCTCGGCGCGTTCAGCATTTTGAGTAATTTGCCGCTTGGTTTCAGAATGGCTTGCATTGACATTTACTATTTTTTGCCAGACATTCATTGTGGAACAAAAGTGATTTTCTCGGCGAGTTAAGCATTTTCAGTAATTTGCCGATTGGTTTCAGAACGGCTTGCATTGATATTTACTATTATTTGCCAACCATTCATTGTGGGAAAAAAGTGATTTTCTCGGTGCGTTAAGCATTTTGAGTAATTTGCCGCTTGGTTTCACAACGGTTTGCATTGACATTTTCTATTTTTTGCCAGACATTCATTGTGAAACAGAAGTGATTTTCTCGGCGAGTTAAGCGTTTTGACTAATTTGCCGATTGGTTTCAGAACGGCTAGCATTGAAATTTACTATTTTTTGCCAGACGTTCATTGTGGAAAGAAAGTGATTTTCTCGGCGATTAAGCATTTTGAGTAATTTGCCGATTGGTTTCAGAACGGCTTGCATCGATATTTACTATTATTTGCCAACCATTCATTGTGGGAAAAAAGTGATTTCCTCGGCGATTTAAGCATTTTGAGTAATTTGCCGATTCGTTTCTGAACGGCTTGCATCAAAATTAACTATTTATTGTCAAACATTCATTGTGGGAAAAAAGTGATTTCCTCGGCGAGTTAAGCATTTCGAGTAATTTCCCGAGTCAGTTCAGAACGTCTTTCATCAAAATTAACTATTTTTTGCCAGACATTCATTGTGGGAAAAAAGTGATTTTCTCGGCGCGTTCAGCATTTTGAGTAATTTACCGGTTGGCTTCAGAACGGCTTGCATTGAAATTTACTATTTTTTGCCAGACATTCATTGTGCAACAAAAGTGATTTTCTCGGCGAGTTAAGCATTTTGAGTAATTTGCCGATTGGTTTCAGAACGGCTTGCATTGATATTTACTATTATTTGCCAACCATTCATTGTGGGACAAAAGTGATTTCCTCGGTGAGTTAAGCATTTTGAGAAATTTGCCGATTCGTTTCAGAACGTCTTGCATCAAAATTAACTATTTTTTGCCAGACATTCATTCTGGAAAGAAAGTGATTTTCTCGGCGAGTTAAGCATTTTGAGTAATTTGCCGATTGGTTTCAGAACGGCTTGCATTGATATTTACTTTTATTTGCCAACCATTCATTGTGGGAAAAAAGTGATTTTCTCGGCGCGTAAAGCATTTTGAGTAATTTGCCGCTTGGTTTCAGAACGGCTTGCATTGAAATTAACTATTTTTGCCGACCATTCATTGTGGGAAAAAAGTGATTTTCCCGGCGAGTTAAGCATTTCGAGTAATTTCCCGATTCGTTTCAGAACGTCTTTCATCAAAATTAACTATTTTTTGCCAGACATTCATTGTGCAACAAAAGTGATTTTCTCGGCGAGTTAAGCATTTTGAGTAATTTGCCGATTGGTTTCAGAACGGCTTGCATTGATATTTACTATTATTTGCCAACCATTCATTGTGGGAAAAAAGTGATTTTCTCGGCGCGTTAAGCATTTTGAGTAATTTGCCGCTTGGTTTCACAACGGCTTGCATTGACATTTACTATTTTTTGCCAGACATTCATTGTGGAACAAAAGTGATTTTCTCGGCGAGTTAAGCGTTTTGACTAATTTTCCGATTGGTTTCAGATCGGCTTGCATTGAAATTTACTAATTTTTGCCAGACATTCATTGTGAAACAAAAGTGATTTTCTCGGCGAGTTAAGCGTTTTGACTAATTTGCCGATTGGTTTCAGAACGGCTAGCATTGAAATTTACTATTTTTTGCCAGACATTCATTGTGGAACAAAAGTGATTTTCTCGGCGAGATAAGCATTTTGAGTAATTTGCCGCTTGGTTTCACAACGGCTTGCATTGACATTTACTATTTTTTGCCAGACATTCATTGTGGAACAAAAGTGATTTTCTCGGCGAGTTAAGCGTTTTGACTAATTTTCCGATTGGTTTCAGATCGGCTTGCATTGAAATTTACTATTATTTGCCAACCATTCATTGTGGGAAAAAAGTGATTTCCTCGGCGATTTAAGCATTTTGAGTAATTTGCCGATTCGTTTCTGAACGGCTTGCATCAAAATTAACTATTACTCAAATTACTCAAAATGCTTAACGCGCCGAGAAAATCACTTTTTTCCCACAATGAATGGCTGGCAAAAAATAGTTAATTTTGATGAAAGACGTTCTGAAACGAATCGGCGAATTACTCGAGATGCTTAACTCGCCGGGAAAATCGCTTTTTTCCCACAATGAATGTTTGGCAATAAATAGTTAATTTTGATGCAAGCCGTTCTGAAACGAATCGGCAAATTACTCAAAATGCTTAACTCGCAGAGGAAATCACTTTTTTCCCACAATGTATGGTTGGCAAATAATAGTAAATATCAATGCAAGCCGTTCTGAAACCAATCGGCAAATTACTGAAAATGCTTAACTCGCCGAGAAAATCACTTTTGTTGCACAATGAATGTTTGGCAAAAAATAGTAAATTTCAATGCAAGCCGTTCGGAAACCAACCGGCAAATTACTCAAAATGCTTAACGCGCCGAGAAAATTACTTTTGTTCCACAATGAATGTCTGGCAAAAAACAGTAAATGTCAATGCAAGCCGTTGTGAAACCAAGCGGCAAATTACTCAAAATGCTTTACGCGCCGAGAAAATCACTTTTTTCCCACAATGAATGGTTGGCAAATAATAGTGAATATCAATGCAAGCCGTTCTGAAACCAATCGGCAAATTACTCAAAATGCTTAACTCGCCGAGAAAATCACTTTCTTTCCAGAATGAATGTCTGGCAAAAAATAGTTAATTTTGATGCAAGACGTTCTGAAACGAATCGGCAAATTTCTCAAAATGCTTAACTCACCGAGGAAATCACTTTTGTCCCACAATGAATGGTTGGCAAATAATAGTAAATATCAATGCAAGCCGTTCTGAAACCAATCGGCAAATTACTCAAAATGCTTAACTCGCCGAGAAAATCACTTTTGTTGCACAATGAATGTCTGGCAAAAAATAGTAAATTTCAATGCAAGCCGTTCTGAAACCAACCGGTAAATTACTCAAAATGCTGAACGCGCCGAGAAAATCACTTTTTCCCCACAATGAATGTCTGGCAAAAAATAGTTAATTTTGATGAAAGACGTTCTGAAACGACTCGGGAAATTACTCGAAATGCTTAACTCGCCGAGGAAATCACTTTTTTCCCACAATGAATGGTTGGCAAATAATAGTAAATATCGATGCAAGCCGTTCTGAAACCAATCGGCAAATTACTCAAAATGCTTAACTCGCCGAGAAAATCACTTTCTTTCCACAATGAACGTCTGGCAAAAAATAGTAAATTTTAATGCAAGCCGTTCTGAAACCAATCGGCAAATTACTCAAAATGCTTATCTCGCCGAGAAAATCACTTTTGTTCCACAATGAATGTCTGGCAAAAAAATAGTAAATTTCAATGCTAGCCGTTCTGAAACCAATCGGCAAATTAGTCAAAACGCTTAACTCGCCGAGAAAATCACTTTTGTTTCACAATGAATGTCTGGCAAAAATTAGTAAATTTCAATGCAAGCCGATCTGAAACCAATCGGAAAATTAGTCAAAACGCTTAACTCGCCGAGAAAATCACTTTTGTTCCACAATGAATGTCTGGCAAAAAATAGTAAATGTCAATGCAAGCCGTTGTGAAACCAAGCGGCAAATTACTCAAAATGCTTAACGCGCCGAGAAAATCACTTTTTTCCCACAATGAATGGTTGGCAAATAATAGTAAATATCAATGCAAGCCGTTCTGAAACCAATCGGCAAATTACTCAAAATGCTTAACTCGCCGAGAAAATCACTTTTGTTGCACAATGAATGTCTGGCAAAAAATAGTTAATTTTGATGAAAGACGTTCTGAAACGAATCGGGAAATTACTCGAAATGCTTAACTCGCCGGGAAAATCACTTTTTTCCCACAATGAATGGTCGGCAAAAATAGTTAATTTCAATGCAAGCCGTTCTGAAACCAAGCGGCAAATTACTCAAAATGCTTTACGCGCCGAGAAAATCACTTTTTTCCCACAATGAATGGTTGGCAAATAAAAGTAAATATCAATGCAAGCCGTTCTGAAACCAATCGGCAAATTACTCAAAATGCTTAACTCGCCGAGAAAATCACTTTCTTTCCAGAATGAATGTCTGGCAAAAAATAGTTAATTTTGATGCAAGACGTTCTGAAACGAATCGGCAAAATGCTTAACTCACCGAGGAAATCACTTTTGTCCCACAATGAATGGTTGGCAAATAATAGTAAATATCAATGCAAGCCGTTCTGAAACCAATCGGCAAATTACTCAAAATGCTTAACTCGCCGAGAAAATCACTTTTGTTGCACAATGAATGTCTGGCAAAAAATAGTAAATTTCAATGCAAGCCGTTCTGAAGCCAACCGGTAAATTACTCAAAATGCTGAACGCGCCGAGAAAATCACTTTTTTCCCACAATGAATGTCTGGCAAAAAATAGTTAATTTTGATGAAAGACGTTCTGAACTGACTCGGGAAATTACTCGAAATGCTTAACTCGCCGAGGAAATCACTTTTTTCCCACAATGAATGTTTGACAATAAATAGTTAATTTTGATGCAAGCCGTTCAGAAACGAATCGGCAAATTACTCAAAATGCTTAACTCGCCGAGGAAATCACTTTTTTCCCACAATGAATGGTTGGCAAATAATAGTAAATATCGATGCAAGCCGTTCTGAAACCAATCGGCAAATTACTCAAAATGCTTAATCGCCGAGAAAATCACTTTCTTTCCACAATGAACGTCTGGCAAAAAATAGTAAATTTTAATGCAAGCCGTTCTGAAACCAATCGGCAAATTACTCAAAATGCTTATCTCGCCGAGAAAATCACTTATGTTCCACAATGAATGTCTGGCAAAAAATAGTAAATTTCAATGCTAGCCGTTCTGAAACCAATCGGCAAATTAGTCAAAACGCGTAACTCGCCGAGAAAATCACTTTTGTTGCACAATGAATGTCTGGCAAAAAATAGTAAATTTCAATGCAAGCCGTTCTGAAACCAACCGGCAAATTACTCAAAATGCTTAACGCGCCGAGAAAATCACTTTTTTCCCACAATGAATGTCTGGCAAAAAATAGTTAATTTTGATGAAAGACGTTCTGAAACGAATCGGCGAATTACTCGAAATGCTTAACTCGCCGGGAAAATCGCTTTTTTCCCACAATGAATGGTTGGCAAAAATAGTTAATTTCAATGCAAGCCGTTCTGAAACCAATCCGCAAATTACTCAAAATGCTTAACTCGCCGAGAAAATCACTTTCTTTCCACAATGAATGTCTGGCAAAAGATAGTTAATTTCAATGCGAGCCGCTCTGAAACCAATCGGCAAATTACTCAAAATGCTTAACTCGCCGAGAAAATCACTTTTTTCCCCACAATGAATGGTGGCAAAAAATAGTAAATGTCAATGCAAGCCGTTCTGAAACCAAGCGGCAAATTACTCAAAATGCTGAACGCGCTGAGAAAATCACTTTTTTCCCCACAATGAATGTTTGGCAATAAATAGTTAATTTTGATGCAAGCCGTACTGAAACGAATCGGCAAATTACTCAAAATGCTTAACTCGCCGAGGAAATCACTTTTTTCCCACAATGAATGGTTGGCAAATAATAGTAAATATCAATACAAGCCGTTCTGAAACTAATGGGCAAATTACTGAAAATGCTTAACTCGCCGAGAAAATCACTTTTGTTGCACAATGAATGTCTGGCAAAAAAATAGTAAATTTCAATGCAAGCCGTTCGGAAACCAACTGGCAAATTACTCAAAATGCTTAACGCGCCGAGAAAATCACTTTTCTTCCACAATGAATGTCTGGCAAAAAATAGTAAATGTCAATGCAAGCCGTTGTGAAACCAAGCGGCAAATTACTCAAAATGCTTAACGCGCCGAGAAAATCACTTTTTTCCCACAATGAATGTCTGGCAAAAAATAGTTAATTTTGATGCAAGACGATCTGAAACCAATCGGCAAATTACTCAAAATGCTTAACGCGCCGAGAAAATCACTTTTGTTCCACAATGAATGTCTGGCAAAAAATAGTAAATGTCAATGCAAGCCGTTGTGAAACCAAGCGGCAAATTACTCAAAATGCTGAACGCGCCGAGAAAATCACTTTTTTCCCACAATGAATGTCTGGCAAAAAATAGTTAATTTTGATGAAAGACGTTCTGAAACGACTCGGGAAATTACTCGAAATGCTTAACTCGCCGAGGAAATCACTTTTTTCCCACAATGAATGGTTGGCAAATAATAGTAAATATCGATGCAAGCCGTTCTGAAACCAATCGGCAAATTACTCAAAATGCTTAACTCGCCGAGAAAATCACTTTCTTTCCACAATGAACGTCTGGCAAAAAATAGTAAATTTTAATGCAAGCAGTTCTGAAACCAATCGGCAAATTACTCAAAATGCTTATCTCGCCGAGAAAATCACTTTTGTTCCACAATGAATGTCTGGCAAAAAATAGTAAATTTCAATGCTAGCCGTTCTGAAACCAATCGGCAAATTAGTCAAAACGCTTAACTCGCCGAGAAAATCACTTTTGTTTCACAATGAATGTCTGGCAAAAATTAGTAAATTTCAATGCAAGCCGATCTGAAACCAATCGGAAAATTAGTTAAAACGCTTAACTCGCCGAGAAAATCACTTTTGTTCCACAATGAATGTCTGGCAAAAAATAGTAAATGTCAATGCAAACCGTTGTGAGACCAAGCGGCAAATTACTCAAAATGCTTAACGCGCCGAGAAAATCACTTTTTTCCCACAATGAATGGTTGGCAAATAATAGTAAATATCAATGCAAGCCGTTCTGAAACCAATCGGCAAATTACTCAAAATGCTTAACTCGCCGAGAAAATCACTTTTGTTGCACAATGAATGTCTGGCAAAAAATAGTAAATTTCAATGCAAGCCGTTCTGAAACCAACCGGCAAATTACTCAAAATGCTTAACGCGCCGAGAAAATCACTTTTTTCCCACAATGAATGTCTGGCAAAAAATAGTTAATTTTGATGAAAGACGTTCTGAAACGAATCGGCGAATTACTCGAAATGCTTAACTCGCCGGGAAAATCGCTTTTTTCCCACAATGAATGGTTGGCAAAAATAGTTAATTTCAATGCAAGCCGTTCTGAAACCAATCCGCAAATTACTCAAAATGCTTAACTCGCCGAGAAAATCACTTTCTTTCCACAATGAATGTCTGGCAAAAGATAGTTAATTTCAATGCAAGCCGCTCTGAAACCAATCGGCAAATTACTCAAAATGCTTAACTCGCCGAGAAAATCACTTTTTTCCCCACAATGAATGGTTGGCAAAAAATAGTTAATTTTGATGCAAGCCGTTCTGAAACGAATCGGCAAATTACTCAAAATGCTTAACTCGCCGAGGAAATCACTTTTTTCCCACAATGAATGGTTGGCAAATAATAGTAAATATCAATACAAGCCGTTCTGAAACCAATCGGCAAATTACTGAAAATGCTAAACTCGCCGAGAAAATCACTTTTGTTGCACAATGAATGTCTGGCAAAAAAATAGTAAATTTCAATGCAAGCCGTTCGGAAACCAACTGGCAAATTACTCAAAATGCTTAACGCGCCGAGAAAATCACTTTTGTTCCACAATGAATGTCTGGCAAAAAATAGTAAATGTCAATGCAAGCCGTTGTGAAACCAAGCGGCAAATTACTCAAAATGCTTAACGCGCCGAGAAAATCACTTTTTTCCCACAATGAATGTCTGGCAAAAAATAGTTAATTTTGATGCAAGACGATCTGAAACCAATCGGCAAATTACTCAAAATGCTTAACTCGCCGAGAAAATCACTTTTTTTCCCACAATGAATGTCTGGCAAAAAAATAGTTAATTTTGATGCAAGACGATCTGAAACCGATCGGCAAATTACTCAAAATGCTTAACTCGCCGAGAAAATCAGTTTTTTCCCACAATGAATGGTTGGCAAAAATAGTAAATGTCAATGCAAGCCGTTCTGAAACCAAGCGGAAAATTACTCAAAATGCTTAACGCGCCAGGAAAATCACTTTTTTCCCACAATGAATGGTTGGCAAAAATAGTTAATTTCAATGCAAGCCGTTCTGAAACCAATCTGCAAATTACTTAAATGCTTAACTCGCCGGGAAAATCACTTTCTTTCCACAATGAATGTCTGGCAATAAATAATTAATTTTGATGCAAGACGTTCTGAAACGAATCCGCAAATTACTCAAAATGCTTAACTCACCGAGGAAATCACTTTTGTCCCACAATGAATGGTTGGCAAATAATAGTAAATACCAATGCAAGCCGTTCTGAAACCAATCGGCAAATTACTCAAAATGCTTAACTCGCGGAGAAAATCACTTTTGTTGCACAATGAATGTCTGGCAAAAAATAGTAAATTCCAATGCAAGCCGTTCTGAAACCAACCGGCAAATTACTCAAAATGCTTAACGCGCCGAGAAAATCACTTTTTTCCCACAATGAATGGCTGGCAAAAATTAGTTAATTTTGATGAAAGACGTTCTGAAACGAATCGGCGAATTACTCGAAATGCTTAACTCGCCGGGAAAATCGCTTCTTTCCCACAATGAATGGTTGGCAAAAATAGTTAATTTCAATGCAAGACGTTCTGAAACCAATCCGCAAATTACTCAAAATGCTTAACTCGCCGAGAAAATCACTTTCTTTCCACAATGAATGTCTGGCAAAAAATAGTATATGTCAATGCAAGCCGTTCTGAAACCAATCGGAAAATTAGTCAAAACGCTTAACTCGCCGCGAAAATCACTTTTTTCCCACAATGAATGGTTGGCAAAAAATAGTTAATTTCAATGCAAGCCGCTCTGAAACCAATCGGCAAATTACTCAAAATGCTTAACTCGCCGAGAAAATCACTTTTTTCCCACAACGAATGTCTGGCAAAAAATAGTAAATTGCAATGCAAACCGTTCTGAAACCAACCGGCAAATTACTCAAAATGCTTAACGCGCCGAGAAAATCACTTTTTTCCCACAATGAATGGCTGGCAAAAAATAGTTAATTTCAATTCAAGACGTTCTGAAACCAATCCGCAAATTACTCAAAATGCTTAACTCGCCGAGAAAATCACTTTCTTTCCACAATGAATGTCTGGCAAAAAATAGTATATGTCAATGCAAGCCGTTCTGAAACCAATCGGAAAATTAGTCAAAACGCTAAACTCGCCGCGAAAATCACTTTTTTCCCACAATGAATGGTTGGCAAAAAATAGTTAATTTCAATGCAAGCCGCTCTGAAAACAATCGGCAAATTACTCAAAATGCTTAACTCGCCGAGAAAATCACTTTTTTCCCACAATGAATGTCTGGCAAAAAATAGTAAATTGCAATGCAAACCGTTCTGAAACCAACCGGCAAATTACTCAAAATGCTTAACGCGCCGAGAAAATCACTTTTTTTCCCACAATGAATGGCTGGCAAAAAATAGTTAATTTTGATGAAAGACGTTCTGAAACGAATCGGCGAATTACTCGAAATGCTTAACTCGCCGGGAAAATCGCTTTTTTCCCACAATGAATGGTTGGCAAAAAATAGTTAATTTCAATGCAGGCCGCTCTGAAACCAATCGGCAAATTACTCAAAATGGTTAACTCGCCGAGAAAATCACTTTTTTCCCACAATGAATGGTTGGCAAAAAATAGTAAATGTCAATGCAAGCCGTTCTGAAACCAAGCGGCAAATTACTCAAAATGCTGAACGCGCTGAGAAAATCACTTTTTTCCCCACAATGAATGTTTGGCAATAAATAGTTAATTTTGATGCAAGCCGTACTGAAACGAATCGGCAAATTACTCAAAATGCTTAACTCGCCGAGGAAATCACTTTTTTCCCACAATGAATGGTTGGCAAATAATAGTAAATATCAATACAAGCCGTTCTGAAACTAATCGGCAAATTACTGAAAATGCTTAACTCGCCGAGAAAATCACTTTTGTTGCACAATGAATGTCTGGCAAAAAAATAGTAAATTTCAATGCAAGCCGTTCGGAAACCAACTGGCAAATTACTCAAAATGCTTAACGCGCCGAGAAAATCACTTTTCTTCCACAATGAATGTCTGGCAAAAAATAGTAAATGTCAATGCAAGCCGTTGTGAAACCAAGCGGCAAATTACTCAAAATGCTTAACGCGCCGAGAAAATCACTTTTTTCCCACAATGAATGTCTGGCAAAAAATAGTTAATTTTGATGCAAGACGATCTGAAACCAATCGGCAAATTACTCAAAATGCTTAACGCGCCGAGAAAATCACTTTTGTTCCACAATGAATGTCTGGCAAAAAATAGTAAATGTCAATGCAAGCCGTTGTGAAACCAAGCGGCAAATTACTCAAAATGCTGAACGCGCCGAGAAAATCACTTTTTTCCCACAATGAATGTCTGGCAAAAAATAGTTAATTTTGATGAAAGACGTTCTGAAACGACTCGGGAAATTACTCGAAATGCTTAACTCGCCGAGGAAATCACTTTTTTCCCACAATGAATGGTTGGCAAATAATAGTAAATATCGATGCAAGCCGTTCTGAAACCAATCGGCAAATTACTCAAAATGCTTAACTCGCCGAGAAAATCACTTTCTTTCCACAATGAACGTCTGGCAAAAAATAGTAAATTTTAATGCAAGCAGTTCTGAAACCAATCGGCAAATTACTCAAAATGCTTATCTCGCCGAGAAAATCACTTTTGTTCCACAATGAATGTCTGGCAAAAAATAGTAAATTTCAATGCTAGCCGTTCTGAAACCAATCGGCAAATTAGTCAAAACGCTTAACTCGCCGAGAAAATCACTTTTGTTTCACAATGAATGTCTGGCAAAAATTAGTAAATTTCAATGCAAGCCGATCTGAAACCAATCGGAAAATTAGTTAAAACGCTTAACTCGCCGAGAAAATCACTTTTGTTCCACAATGAATGTCTGGCAAAAAATAGTAAATGTCAATGCAAACCGTTGTGAGACCAAGCGGCAAATTACTCAAAATGCTTAACGCGCCGAGAAAATCACTTTTTTCCCACAATGAATGGTTGGCAAATAATAGTAAATATCAATGCAAGCCGTTCTGAAACCAATCGGCAAATTACTCAAAATGCTTAACTCGCCGAGAAAATCACTTTTGTTGCACAATGAATGTCTGGCAAAAAATAGTAAATTTCAATGCAAGCCGTTCTGAAACCAACCGGCAAATTACTCAAAATGCTTAACGCGCCGAGAAAATCACTTTTTTCCCACAATGAATGTCTGGCAAAAAATAGTTAATTTTGATGAAAGACGTTCTGAAACGAATCGGCGAATTACTCGAAATGCTTAACTCGCCGGGAAAATCGCTTTTTTCCCACAATGAATGGTTGGCAAAAATAGTTAATTTCAATGCAAGCCGTTCTGAAACCAATCCGCAAATTACTCAAAATGCTTAACTCGCCGAGAAAATCACTTTCTTTCCACAATGAATGTCTGGCAAAAGATAGTTAATTTCAATGCAAGCCGCTCTGAAACCAATCGGCAAATTACTCAAAATGCTTAACTCGCCGAGAAAATCACTTTTTTCCCCACAATGAATGGTTGGCAAAAAATAGTTAATTTTGATGCAAGCCGTTCTGAAACGAATCGGCAAATTACTCAAAATGCTTAACTCGCCGAGGAAATCACTTTTTTCCCACAATGAATGGTTGGCAAATAATAGTAAACATCAATACAAGCCGTTCTGAAACCAATCGGCAAATTACTGAAAATGCTAAACTCGCCGAGAAAATCACTTTTGTTGCACAATGAATGTCTGGCAAAAAAATAGTAAATTTCAATGCAAGCCGTTCGGAAACCAACTGGCAAATTACTCAAAATGCTTAACGCGCCGAGAAAATCACTTTTGTTCCACAATGAATGTCTGGCAAAAAATAGTAAATGTCAATGCAAGCCGTTGTGAAACCAAGCGGCAAATTACTCAAAATGCTTAACGCGCCGAGAAAATCACTTTTTTCCCACAATGAATGTCTGGCAAAAAATAGTTAATTTTGATGCAAGACGATCTGAAACCAATCGGCAAATTACTCAAAATGCTTAACTCGCCGAGAAAATCACTTTTTTCCCACAATGAATGTCTGGCAAAAAAATAGTTAATTTTGATGCAAGACGATCTGAAACCGATCGGCAAATTACTCAAAATGCTTAACTCGCCGAGAAAATCAGTTTTTTCCCACAATGAATGGTTGGCAAAAATAGTAAATGTCAATGCAAGCCGTTCTGAAACCAAGCGGAAAATTACTCAAAATGCTTAACGCGCCAGGAAAATCACTTTTTTCCCACAATGAATGGTTGGCAAAAATAGTTAATTTCAATGCAAGCCGTTCTGAAACCAATCTGCAAATTGCTTAAATGCTTAACTCGCCGGGAAAATCACTTTCTTTCCACAATGAATGTCTGGCAATAAATAATTAATTTTGATGCAAGACGTTCTGAAACGAATCCGCAAATTACTCAAAATGCTTACCTCACCGAGGAAATCACTTTTGTCCCACAATGAATGGTTGGCAAATAATAGTAAATACCAATGCAAGCCGTTCTGAAACCAATCGGCAAATTACTCAAAATGCTTAACTCGCGGAGAAAATCACTTTTGTTGCACAATGAATGTCTGGCAAAAAATAGTAAATTCCAATGCAAGCCGTTCTGAAACCAACCGGCAAATTACTCAAAATGCTTAACGCGCCGAGAAAATCACTTTTTTCCCACAATGAATGGCTGGCAAAAAATAGTTAATTTTGATGAAAGACGTTCTGAAACGAATCGGCGAATTACTCGAAATGCTTAACTCGCCGGGAAAATCGCTTCTTTCCCACAATGAATGGTTGGCAAAAATAGTTAATTTCAATGCAAGACGTTCTGAAACCAATCCGCAAATTACTCAAAATGCTTAACTCGCCGAGAAAATCACTTTCTTTCCACAATGAATGTCTGGCAAAAAATAGTATATGTCAATGCAAGCCGTTCTGAAACCAATCGGAAAATTAGTCAAAACGCTTAACTCGCCGCGAAAATCACTTTTTTCCCACAATGAATGGTTGGCAAAAAATAGTTAATTTCAATGCAAGCCGCTCTGAAACCAATCGGCAAATTACTCAAAATGCTTAACTCGCCGAGAAAATCACTTTTTTCCCACAACGAATGTCTGGCAAAAAATAGTAAATTGCAATGCAAACCGTTCTGAAACCAACCGGCAAATTACTCAAAATGCTTAACGCGCCGAGAAAATCACTTTTTTCCCACAATGAATGGCTGGCAAAAAATAGTTAATTTCAATTCAAGACGTTCTGAAACCAATCCGCAAATTACTCAAAATGCTTAACTCGCCGAGAAAATCACTTTCTTTCCACAATGAATGTCTGGCAAAAAATAGTATATGTCAATGCAAGCCGTTCTGAAACCAATCGGAAAATTAGTCAAAACGCTAAACTCGCCGCGAAAATCACTTTTTTCCCACAATGAATGGTTGGCAAAAAATAGTTAATTTCAATGCAAGCCGCTCTGAAAACAATCGGCAAATTACTCAAAATGCTTAACTCGCCGAGAAAATCACTTTTTTCCCACAATGAATGTCTGGCAAAAAATAGTAAATTGCAATGCAAACCGTTCTGAAACCAACCGGCAAATTACTCAAAATGCTTAACGCGCCGAGAAAATCACTTTTTTTCCCACAATGAATGGCTGGCAAAAAATAGTTAATTTTGATGAAAGACGTTCTGAAACGAATCGGCGAATTACTCGAAATGCTTAACTCGCCGGGAAAATCGCTTTTTTCCCACAATGAATGGTTGGCAAAAAATAGTTAATTTCAATGCAGGCCGCTCTGAAACCAATCGGCAAATTACTCAAAATGGTTAACTCGCCGAGAAAATCACTTTTTTCCCACAATGAATGGTTGGCAAAAAATAGTAAATGTCAATGCAAGCCGTTCTGAAACCAAGCGGTAAATTACTCAAAATGCTTAACGCGCTGAGAAAATCACTTTTTTCCCCACAATGAATGTTTGCCAATAAATAGTTAATTTTGATGCAAGCCGTTCTGAAACGAATCGGCAAATTACTCAAAATGCTTAACTCGCAGAGGAAATCACTTTTTTCCCACAATGAATGGTTGTCAAATAATAGTAAATATCAATGCAAGCCGTTCTGAAACCAATCGGCAAATTACTGAAAATGCTTAACTCGCCGAGAAAATCACTTTTGTTGCACAATGAATGTCTGGCAAAAAATAGTAAATTTCAATGCAAGCTGTTCGGAAACCAACCGGCAAATTACTCAAAATGCTTAACGCGCCGAGAAAATCACTTTTTTCCCCACAATGAATGGTTGGCAAATAATAGTAAATATCAATGCAAGCCGTTCTGAAACCAATCGGCAAATTGCTCAAAATGCTTAACTCGCCGAGAAAATCACTTTCTTTCCAGAATGAATGTCTGGCAAAAAATAGTTAATTTTGATGCAAGACGTTCTGAAACGAATCGGCAAATTTCTCAAAATGCTTAACTCACCGAGGAAATCACTTTTGTCCCACAATGAATGGTTGGCAAATAATAGTAAATATCAATGCAAGCCGTTTTGAAACCAATCGGCAAATTACTCAAAATGCTTAACTCGCCGAGAAAATCACTTTTGTTGCACAATGAATGTCTGGCAAAAAATAGTAAATTTCAATGCAAGCCGTTCTGAAACCAACCGGTAAATTACTCAAAATGCTGAACGCGCCGAGAAAATCACTTTTTTCCCACAATGAATGTCTGGCAAAAAATAGTTAATTTTGATGAAAGACGTTCTGAAACGACTCGGGAAATTACTCGAAATGCTTAACTCGCCGAGGAAATCACTTTTTTCCCACAATGAATGGTTGGCAAATAATAGTAAATATCGATGCAAGCCGTTCTGAAACCAATCGGCAAATTACTCAAAATGCTTAACTCGCCGAGAAAATCACTTTCTTTCCACAATGAACGTCTGGCAAAAAATAGTAAATTTTAATGCAAGCCGTTCTGAAACCAATCGGCAAATTACTCAAAATGCTTATCTCGCCGAGAAAATCACTTTTGTTCCACAATGAATGTCTGGCAAAAAATAGTAAATTTCAATGCTAGCCGTTCTGAAACCAATCGGCAAATTAGTCAAAACGCTTAACTCGCCGAGAAAATGACTTTTGTTTCACAATGAATGTCTGGCAAAAATTAGTAAATTTCAATGCAAGCCGATCTGAAACCAACCGGAAAATTAGTCAAAACGCTTAACTGGTCGAGAAAATCACTTTTGTTCCACAATGAATGTCTGGCAAAAGATAGTTAATTTCAATGCAAGCCGCTCTGAAACCAAGCGGCAAATTACTCTAAATGCTTAACTCGCCGAGAAAATCACTTTTTTCCCCACAATGAATGGTTGGCAAAAAATAGTTAATTTTGATGCAAGCCGTTCTGAAACGAATCGGCAAATTACTCAAAATGCTTAACTCGCCGAGGAAATCACTTTTTTCCCACAATGAATGGTTGGCAAATAATAGTAAATATCAATACAAGCCGTTCTGAAACCAATCGGCAAATTACTGAAAATGCTTAACTCGCCGAGAAAATCACTTTTGTTGCACAATGAATGTCTGGCAAAAAAATAGTAAATTTCAATGCAAGCCGTTCGGAAACCAACTGGCAAATTACTCAAAATGCTTAACGCGCCGAGAAAATCACTTTTGTTCCACAATGAATGTCTGGCAAAAAATAGTAAATGTCAATGCAAGCCGTTGTGAAACCAAGCGGCAAATTACTCAAAATGCTTAACGCGCCGAGAAAATCACTTTTTTCCCACAATGAATGTCTGGCAAAAAATAGTTAATTTTGATGCAAGACGATCTGAAACCAATCGGCAAATTACTCAAAATGCTTAACTCGCCGAGAAAATCACTTTTGTCCCACAATGAATGTCTGGCAAAAAATAGTTAATTTTGATGCAAGACGATCTGAAACCGATCGGCAAATTACTCAAAATGCTTAACTCGCCGAGAAAATCAGTTTTTTCCCACAATGAATGGTTGGCAAAAATAGTAAATGTCAATGCAAGCCGTTCTGAAACCAAGCGGAAAATTACTCAAAATGCTTAACGCGCCAGGAAAATCACTTTTTTCCCACAATGAATGGTTGGCAAAAATAGTTAATTTCAATGCAAGCCGTTCTGAAACCAATCTGCAAATTACTTAAATGCTTAACTCGCCGGGAAAATCACTTTCTTTCCACAATGAATGTCTGGCAATAAATAATTAATTTTGATGCAAGACGTTCTGAAACGAATCCGCAAATTACTCAAAATGCTTAACTCACCGAGGAAATCACTTTTGTCCCACAATGAATGGTTGGCAAATAATAGTAAATACCAATGCAAGCCGTTCTGAAACCAATCGGCAAATTACTCAAAATGCTTAACTCGCGGAGAAAATCACTTTTGTTGCACAATGAATGTCTGGCAAAAAATAGTAAATTCCAATGCAAGCCGTTCTGAAACCAACCGGCAAATTACTCAAAATGCTTAACGCGCCGAGAAAATCACTTTTTTCCCACAATGAATGGCTGGCAAAAAATAGTTAATTTCAATGCAAGACGTTCTGAAACCAATCCGCAAATTACTCAAAATGCTTAACTCGCCGAGAAAATCACTTTCTTTCCACAATGAATGTCTGGCAAAAAATAGTATATGTCAATGCAAGCCGTTCTGAAACCAATCGGAAAATTAGTCAAAACGCTTAACTCGCCGCGAAAATCACTTTTTTCCCACAATGAATGGTTGGCAAAAAATAGTTAATTTCAATGCAAGCCGCTCTGAAAACAATCGGCAAATTACTCAAAATGCTTAACTCGCCGAGAAAATCACTTTTTTCCCACAATGAATGTCTGGCAAAAAATAGTAAATTGCAATGCAAACCGTTCTGAAACCAACCGGCAAATTACTCAAAATGCTTAACGCGCCGAGAAAATCACTTTTTTTCCCACAATGAATGGCTGGCAAAAAATAGTTAATTTTGATGAAAGACGTTCTGAAACGAATCGGCGAATTACTCGAAATGCTTAACTCGCCGGGAAAATCGCTTTTTTCCCACAATGAATGGTTGGCAAAAAATAGTTAATTTCAATGCAAGCCGCTCTGAAACCAATCGGCAAATTACTCAAAATGCTTAACTCGCCGAGAAAATCACTTTTTTCCCACAATGAATGGTTGGCAAAAAATAGTAAATGTCAATGCAAGCCGTTCTGAAACCAATCGGCAAATTACTGAAAATGCTTAACTCGCCGAGAAAATCACTTTTGTTGCACAATGAATGTCTGGCAAAAAATAGTAAATTTCAATGCAAGCCGTTCGGAAACCAACCGGCAAATTACTCAAAATGCTTAACGCGCCGAGAAAATTACTTTTGTTCCACAATGAATGTCTGGCAAAAAACAGTAAATGTCAATGCAAGCCGTTGTGAAACCAAGCGGCAAATTACTCAAAATGCTTTACGCGCCGAGAAAATCACTTTTTTCCCCACAATGAATGGTTGGCAAATAATAGTAAATATCAATGCAAGCCGTTCTGAAACCAATCGGCAAATTGCTCAAAATGCTTAACTCGCCGAGAAAATCACTTTCTTTCCAGAATGAATGTCTGGCAAAAAATAGTTAATTTTGATGCAAGACGTTCTGAAACGAATCGGCAAATTTCTCAAAATGCTTAACTCACCGAGGAAATCACTTTTGTCCCACAATGAATGGTTGGCAAATAATAGTAAATATCAATGCAAGCCGTTTTGAAACCAATCGGCAAATTACTCAAAATGCTTAACTCGCCGAGAAAATCACTTTTGTTGCACAATGAATGTCTGGCAAAAAATGGTAAATTTCAATGCAAGCCGTTCTGAAACCAACCGGTAAATTACTCAAAATGCTGAACGCGCCGAGAAAATCACTTTTTTCCCACAATGAATGTCTGGCAAAAAATAGTTAATTTTGATGAAAGACGTTCTGAAACGACTCGGGAAATTACTCGAAATGCTTAACTCGCCGAGGAAATCACTTTTTTCCCACAATGAATGGTTGGCAAATAATAGTAAATATCGATGCAAGCCGTTCTGAAACCAATCGGCAAATTACTCAAAATGCTTAACTCGCCGAGAAAATCACTTTCTTTCCACAATGAACGTCTGGCAAAAAATAGTAAATTTTAATGCAAGCCGTTCTGAAACCAATCGGCAAATTACTCAAAATGCTTATCTCGCCGAGAAAATCACTTTTGTTCCACAATGAATGTCTGGCAAAAAATAGTAAATTTCAATGCTAGCCGTTCTGAAACCAATCGGCAAATTAGTCAAAACGCTTAACTCGCCGAGAAAATGACTTTTGTTTCACAATGAATGTCTGGCAAAAATTAGTAAATTTCAATGCAAGCCGATCTGAAACCAACCGGAAAATTAGTCAAAACGCTTAACTGGTCGAGAAAATCACTTTTGTTCCACAATGAATGTCTGGCAAAAAATAGTAAATGTCAATGCAAGCCGTTGTGAAACCAAGCGGCAAATTACTCTAAATGCTTAACGCGCCGAGAAAATCACTTTTGTTGCACAATGAATGTCTGCCAAAAAATAGTAAATTTCAATGCAAGACGTTCTGAAACCAACCGGCAAATTACTCAAAATGCTTAACGCGCCGAGAAAATCACTTTTTTCCCACAATGAATGTCTGGCAAAAAATAGTTAATTTTGATGAAAGAAGTTCTGAAACGAATCGGCAAATTACTCGAAATGCTTAACTCGCCGAGAAAATCACTTTCTTTCCACAATGAATGCCTGGCAAAAAATAGTATATGTCAATGCAAGCCGTTCTGAAACCAATCGGAAAATTAGTCAAAACGCTTAACTCGCCGCGAAAATCACTTTTTTCCCACAATGAATGGTTGGCAAAAAATAGTTAATTTCAATGCAAGCCGCTCTGAAACCAAGCGGCAAATTACTCAAAATGCTTGACGCGCTGAGAAAATCACTTTTTTCCCCGCAATGAATGTTTGGCAATTAATAGTTAATTTTGATGCAAGCCGTTCTGAAACGAATCGGCAAATTACTCAAAATGCTTAACTTGCCGAGAAAATCACTATTTTCCCACAATGAATGGTTGGCAAAAAATAGTTAATTTCAATGCAAGCCGTTCCGAAACCAATCGGCAAATTACTCAAAATGCTTAACGCGCCGAGAAAATCACTTTTTTCCCACAATGAATGTTTGACAATAAATAGTTAATTTTGATGCAAGCCGTTCTGAAACGAATCGGCAAATTACTCAAAATGCTTAACTCGCCGAGAAAATCACTTTTTTCCCACAATGAATGGTTGGCAAAAACTAGTAAATGTCAATGCAAGCCGTTCTGAAACCAAGCGGCAAATTACTCAAAATGCTTAACGCGCTGAGAAAATCACTTTTTTCCCCACAATGAATGGTTGGCAATAAATAGTTAATTTTGATGCAAGCCGTTCTGAAACGAATCGGCAAATTACTCAAAATGCTTAACACGCCGAGGAAATCACTTTTTTCCCACAATGAATGGTTGGCAAATAATAGTAAATATCAATGCAAGCCGTGATGAAATCGATCGGCAAATTACTCAAAATGCTTAACTCGCCGATAAAATCACTTTTGTTGCACAATGAATGTCTGGCACAAAATAGTAAATTTCAATGCCAGCCGTTCGGAAACCAACCGTCAAATTACTCAAAATGCTTAACGCGCCGAGAAAATCACTTTTGTTCCACAATGAATGTCGAGCAAAAAATAGTAAATGTCAATGCAAGCCGTTGTGAAACCAAGCGGCAAATTACTCAAAATGCTTCACGCGCCGAGAAAATCACTTTTTTCCCACAATGAATGTCCGGCATAAAATAGTTAATTTTGATGCAAGACGTTCTGAAACGAATCGGCAAATTACTCAAAATGCATAACTCGCAGGGAAAATCAATTTTTTCCCACAATGAATGGTTGGTAAAAAATAGTAAATTTCAATGCAAGCCGTTCTGAAACCAAGCGGCAAATTACTCTAAATGCTTAACGCGCCGAGAAAATCACTTTTTTCCCACAATGAATGTCTGGCAAAAAATAGTTCATTTTGATGCAAGACGTTCTGAAAGGAATCGGCAAATTACTCAAAATGCTTATCTCGCCGAGAAAATCACTTTTGTTCCACAATGAATGTCTGGCAAAAATTAGTAAATTTCAATGCAAGCCGATCTGAAACCAATCGGAAAATTAGTCAAAACGCTTAACTCGCTGGGAAAACCACTTTTGTTCCACAATGAATGTCTGGCAAAAAATAGTAAACATCAATGCAAGCCGTTCTGAAACCAAGCGGCAAATTACTCAAAATGCTTAACTCGCCGAGAAAATCACTTTTGTTGCACAATGAATGTCTGGCAAAAAATAGTATATGTCAATGCAAGCCGTTCTGAAACCAATCGGAAAATTACTCAAAATGCTTAACTCGCCGAGAAAATCACTTTTTTCCCACAATGAATGGTTAGCAAAAAATAGTAAATGTCAATGCAAGCCGTTCTGAAACCAATCGGAAAATTACTCAAAATGCTTAACTCGCCGAGAAAATCACTTTTGTTGCACAATGAATGTCTGGCAAAAAATAGTAAATTTCAATGCAAGCCGTTCGGAAACGAACCGGCAAATTACTCAAAATGCTTAACGCGCCGAGAAAATGACTTTTGTTGCACAATGAATGTCTGGCAAAAAATAGTATATGTCAATGCAAGCCGTTCTGAAACCAATCGGAAAATTACTCTAAATGCTTAACTCGCCGAGAAAATCACTTTTTTCCCACAATGAATGGTTAGCAAAAAATAGTAAATGTCAATGCAAGCCGTTCTGAAACCAAGCGGCAAATTACTCAAAATGCTTAACGCGCTCAGAAGATCACTTTTTTCCCCACAAAGAATGTTTGGCAACAAATAGTTAATTTTGATGCAAGCCGTTCTGAAACGAATCCGCAAATTACTCAAAATGCTTAACTCGCAGAGGAAATCACTTTTTTCCCACAATGAATGGTTGGCAAATAATAGTAAATATCAATGCAAGCCGTTCTGAAACCAATCGGAAAATTACTCAAAATGCTTAACTCGCCGAGAAAATCACTTTTGTTGCACAATGAATGTCTGGCAAAAAA
Organism: Scyliorhinus torazame; assembly: GCF_047496885.1. Taxonomy (NCBI): domain Eukaryota; kingdom Metazoa; phylum Chordata; class Chondrichthyes; order Carcharhiniformes; family Scyliorhinidae; genus Scyliorhinus; species Scyliorhinus torazame. The sequence continues at coordinate 228,444,218 of NC_092715.1, read as the reverse complement.
TAGTAAATTTCAATGCAATCCGTTCGGAAACGAACCGTCAAATTACTCAAAATGCTTAACGCGCCGAGAAAATCACTTTTGTTCCACAATGAATGTCGAGCAAAAAATAGTAAATGTCAATGCAAGCCGTTGTGAAACCAAGCGGCAAATTACTCAAAATGCTTCACGCGCCGAGAAAATCACTTTTTTCCCACAATGAATGTCCGGCATAAAATAGTTAATTTTGATGCAAGACGTTCTGAAACGAATCGGCAAATTACTCAAAATGCATAACTCGCAGGGAAAATCAATTTTTTCCCACAATGAATGGTTGGTAAAAAATAGTAAATTTCAATGCAAGCCGTTCTGAAACCAAGCGGCAAATTACTCTAAATGCTTAACGCGCCGAGAAAATCACTTTTTTCCCACAATGAATGTCTGGCAAAAAATAGTTCATTTTGATGCAAGACGTTCTGAAAGGAATCGGCAAATTACTCAAAATGCTTATCTCGCCGAGAAAATCACTTTTGTTCCACAATGAATGTCTGGCAAAAATTAGTAAATTTCAATGCAAGCCGATCTGAAACCAATCGGAAAATTAGTCAAAACGCTTAACTCGCTGGGAAAACCACTTTTGTTCCACAATGAATGTCTGGCAAAAAATAGTAAACATCAATGCAAGCCGTTCTGAAACCAAGCGGCAAATTACTCAAAATGCTTAACTCGCCGAGAAAATCACTTTTGTTGCACAATGAATGTCTGGCAAAAAATAGTATATGTCAATGCAAGCCGTTCTGAAACCAATCGGAAAATTACTCAAAATGCTTAACTCGCCGAGAAAATCACTTTTTTCCCACAATGAATGGTTAGCAAAAAATAGTAAATGTCAATGCAAGCCGTTCTGAAACCAATCGGAAAATTACTCAAAATGCTTAACTCGCCGAGAAAATCACTTTTGTTGCACAATGAATGTCTGGCAAAAAATAGTAAATTTCAATGCAAGCCGTTCGGAAACGAACCGGCAAATTACTCAAAATGCTTAACGCGCCGAGAAAATGACTTTTGTTGCACAATGAATGTCTGGCAAAAAATAGTATATGTCAATGCAAGCCGTTCTGAAACCAATCGGAAAATTACTCAAAATGCTTAACTCGCCGAGAAAATCACTTTTTTCCCACAATGAATGGTTAGCAAAAAATAGTAAATGTCAATGCAAGCCGTTCTGAAACCAAGCGGCAAATTACTCAAAATGCTTAACGCGCTCAGAAGATCACTTTTTTCCCCACAAAGAATGTTTGGCAACAAATAGTTAATTTTGATGCAAGCCGTTCTGAAACGAATCCGCAAATTACTCAAAATGCTTAACTCGCAGAGGAAATCACTTTTTTCCCACAATGAATGGTTGGCAAATAATAGTAAATATCAATGCAAGCCGTTCTGAAACCAATCGGAAAATTACTCAAAATGCTTAACTCGCCGAGAAAATCACTTTTGTTGCACAATGAATGTCTGGCAAAAAATAGTAAATTTCAATGCAATCCGTTCGGAAACGAACCGGCAAATTACTCAAAATGCTTAACGCGCCGAGAAAATGACTTTTTTCCCACAATGAATGTCTGGCAAAAAATAGTTAATTTTGATGCAAGACGTTCTGAAACGAATCGGCAAATTACTCAAAATGCTTAACTCGCCGAGAAAATCACTTTTTTCCCACAATGAATGGTTCGCAAAAAATAGTTAATTGCAATGCAAGCCGTTCTGAAACCAATCGGCAAATTACTCAAAATGCTTAACTCGCCGAGAAAATCACTTTTTTCCCACAATGAATGGTTGGTAAAAAATAGTTAATTTCAATGCAAGCCGTTCTGAAACCAATCGGCAAATTACTCAAAATGCTTAACTCGCCGAGAAAATCACTTCTGTTGCACAATGAATGTCTGGCAAAAAATAGTAAATTTCAATGCAAGCCATTCTGAAACCAACCGGCAAATTACTCAAAATGCTTAACGCGCCGAGAAAATCACTTTTATCCCACAATGAATGTCTGGCAAAAAATAGTTAATTTTGATGAAAGACGTTCTGAAACGAATCGGCAAATTACTCGAAATGCTTAACTCGCCGCGAAAATCGCTTTTTTCCCACAATGAATGGTTGGCAAAAATAGTTAATTTCAATGCAAGCCGTTCTGAAACCAATCCACAAATTACTCAAAATGCTTAACTCGCCGAGAAAATCACTTTCTTTCCACAATGAATGTCTGGCAAAAAATAGTATATGTCAATGCAAGCCGTTCTGAAACCAATCGGAAAATTAGTCAAAACGCTTAACTCGCCGCGAAAATCACTTTTTTCCCCACAATGAATGGTTGGCAAAAAATAGTTAATTTCAATGCAAGCCGCTCTGAAACCAATCGGCAAATTACTCAAAATGCTTAACTCGCCGAGAAAATCACTTTTTTCCCCCCAATGAATGTTTGGAAATAAATAGTTAATTTTGATGCAAGCCGTTCTGAAACGAATCGGCAAATTACTCAAAATGCTTAACTCGCCGAGGAAATCACTTTGTTCCCACAATGAATGGTTGGCAAATAATAGTAAATGTCAATGCAAGCCGTTCTGAAACCAAGCGGCAAATTACTGAAAATGCTTCACTCGCCGAGAAAATCACTTTTTTCCCACAATGAATGGTTGGCAAATAATAGTAAATATCGATGCAAGCCGTTCTGAAACCAATCGGCAAATTACTCAAAATGCTTAACTCGCCGAGAAAATCACTTTCTTTCCACAATGAACGTCTGGCAAAAAATAGTAAATTTTAATGCAAGCCGTTCTGAAACCAATCGGCAAATTACTCAAAATTCTTATCTCGCCGAGAAAATCACTTTTGTTCCACAATGAATGTCTGGCAAAAAATAGTAAATTTCAATGCTAGCCGTTCTGAAACCAATCGGCAAATTAGTCAAAACGCTTAACTCGCCGAGAAAATGACTTTTGTTTCACAATGAATGTCTGGCAAAAATTAGTAAATTTCAATGCAAGCCGATCTGAAACCAACCGGAAAATTAGTCAAAACGCTTAACTGGTCGAGAAAATCACTTTTGTTCCACAATGAATGTCTGGCAAAAAATAGTAAATGTCAATGCAAGCCGTTGTGAAACCAAGCGGCAAATTACTCTAAATGCTTAACGCGCCGAGAAAATCACTTTTGTTGCACAATGAATGTCTGCCAAAAAATAGTAAATTTCAATGCAAGACGTTCTGAAACCAACCGGCAAATTACTCAAAATGCTTAACGCGCCGAGAAAATCACTTTTTTCCCACAATGAATGTCTGGCAAAAAATAGTTAATTTTGATGAAAGACGTTCTGAAACGAATCGGCAAATTACTCGAAATGCTTAACTCGCCGAGAAAATCACTTTCTTTCCACAATGAATGCCTGGCAAAAAATAGTATATGTCAATGCAAGCCGTTCTGAAACCAATCGGAAAATTAGTCAAAACGCTTAACTCGCCGCGAAAATCACTTTTTTCCCAAAATGAATGGTTGGCCAAAAGTAGTTAATTTAAATGCAAGCCGTTCTGAAACCAATCGGCAATTTACTCAAAATGCTTAACTCGCCGAGAAAATCACTTTTTTCCCACAATGAATGGTTGGCAAAAACTAGTAAATGTCAATGCAAGCCGTTCTGAAACCAAGCGGCAAATTACTCAAAATGCTTAACGCGCTGAGAAAATCACTTTTTTCCCCACAATGAATGGTTGGCAATAAATAGTTAATTTTGATGCAAGCCGTTCTGAAACGAATCGGCAAATTACTCAAAATGCTTAACACGCCGAGGAAATCACTTTTTTCCCACAATGAATGGTTGGCAAATAATAGTAAATATCAATGCAAGCCGTTCTGAAATCGATCGGCAAATTACTCAAAATGCTTAACTCGCCGATAAAATCACTTTTGTTGCACAATGAATGTCTGGCAAAAAATAGTAAATTTCAATGCCAGCCGTTCGGAAACCAACCGTCAAATTACTCAAAATGCTTAACGCGCCGAGAAAATCACTTTTGTTCCACAATGAATGTCGAGCAAAAAATAGTAAATGTCAATGCAAGCCGTTGTGAAACCAAGCGGCAAATTACTCAAAATGCTTCACGCGCCGAGAAAATCACTTTTTTCCCACAATGAATGTCCGGCATAAAATAGTTAATTTTGATGCAAGACGTTCTGAAACGAATCGGCAAATTACTCAAAATGCATAACTCGCAGGGAAAATCAATTTTTTCCCACAATGAATGGTTGGCAAAAAATAGTAAATTTCAATGCAAGCCGTTCTGAAACCAAGCGGCAAATTACTCTAAATGCTTAACGCGCCGAGAAAATCACTTTTTTCCCACAATGAATGTCTGGCAAAAAATAGTTCATTTTGATGCAAGACGTTCTGAAAGGAATCGGCAAATTACTCAAAATGCTTAACTCGCCGAGAAAATCACTTTTTTCCCACAATGAATGGTTGGCAAATAGTAGTAAATATCGATGCAAGCCGTTCTGAAACCAATCGGCAAATTACTCAAAATGCTTAACTCGCCGAGAAGATCACTTTCTTTCCACAATGAACGTCTGGCAAAAAATAGTAAATTTTAATGCAAGCCGTTCGGAAACCCATCGGCAAATTACTCAAAATGCTTATCTCGCCGAGAAAATCACTTTTGTTCCACAATGAATGTCTGGCAAAAATTAGTAAATTTCAATGCAAGCCGATCTGAAACCAATCGGAAAATTAGTCAAAACGCTTAACTCGCTGGGAAAACCACTTTTGTTCCACAATGAATGTCTGGCAAAAAATAGTAAACATCAATGCAAGCCGTTCTGAAACCAAGCGGCAAATTACTCAAAATGCTTAACTCGCCGAGAAAATCACTTTTTTCCCACAATGAATGGTTAGCAAAAAATAGTAAATGTCAATGCAAGCCGTTCTGAAACCAAGCGGCAAATTACTCAAAATGCTTAACGCGCTCAGAAGATCACTTTTTTCCCCACAAAGAATGTTTGGCAACAAATAGTTAATTTTGATGCAAGCCGTTCTGAAACGAATCGGCAAATTACTCAAAATGCTTAACTCGCCGAGGAAATCACTTTTTTCCCACAATGAATGGTTGGCAAATAAAAGTAAATATCAATGCAAGCCGTTCTGAAACCAATCGGAAAATTACTCAAAATGCTTAACTCGCCGAGAAAATCACTTTTGTTGCACAATGAATGTCTGGCAAAAAATAGTAAATTTCAATGCAAGCCGTTCGGTAACGAACCGGCAAATTACTCAAAATGCTTAACGCGCCGAGAAAATGACTTTTGTTGCACAATGAATGTCTGGCAAAAAATAGTATATGTCAATGCAAGCCGTTCTGAAACCAATCGGAAAATTACTCAAAATGCTTAACTCGCCGAGAAAATCACTTTTTTCCCACAATGAATGGTTAGCAAAAAATAGTAAATGTCAATGCAAGCCGTTCTGAAACCAAGCGGCAAATTACTCAAAATGCTTAACGCGCTCAGAAGATCACTTTTTTCCCCACAAAGAATGTTTGGCAACAAATAGTTAATTTTGATGCAAGCCGTTCTGAAACGAATCGGCAAATTACTCAAAATGCTTAACTCGCAGAGGAAATCACTTTTTTCCCACAATGAATGGTTGGCAAATAATAGTAAATATCAATGCAAGCCGTTCTGAAACCAATCGGAAAATTACTCAAAATGCTTAACTCGCCGAGAAAATCACTTTTGTTGCACAATGAATGTCTGGCAAAAAATAGTAAATTTCAATGCAATCCGTTCGGAAACGAACCGGCAAATTACTCAAAATGCTTAACGCGCCGAGAAAATGACTTTTTTCCCACAATGAATGTCTGGCAAAAAATAGTTAATTTTGATGCAAGACGTTCTGAAACGAATCGGCAAATTACTCAAAATGCTTAACTCGCCGAGAAAATCACTTTTTTCCCACAATGAATGGTTCGCAAAAAATAGTTAATTGCAATGCAAGCCGTTCTGAAACCAATCGGCAAATTACTCAAAATGCTTAACTCGCCGAGAAAATCACTTTTTTCCCACAATGAATGGTTGGTAAAAAATAGTTAATTTCAATGCAAGCCGTTCTGAAACCAATCGGCAAATTACTCAAAATGCTTAACTCGCCGAGAAAATCACTTCTGTTGCACAATGAATGTCTGGCAAAAAATAGTAAATTTCAATGCAAGCCATTCTGAAACCAACCGGCAAATTACTCAAAATGCTTAACGCGCCGAGAAAATCACTTTTATCCCACAATGAATGTCTGGCAAAAAATAGTTAATTTTGATGAAAGACGTTCTGAAACGAATCGGCAAATTACTCGAAATGCTTAACTCGCCGCGAAAATCGCTTTTTTCCCACAATGAATGGTTGGCAAAAATAGTTAATTTCAATGCAAGCCGTTCTGAAACCAATCCGCAAATTACTCAAAATGCTTAACTCGCCGAGAAAATCACTTTCTTTCCACAATGAATGTCTGGCAAAAAATAGTTAATTTTGATGCAAGCCGTTCTGAAACGAATCGGCAAATTACTCAAAATGCTTAACTCGCCGAGGAAATCACTTTGTTCCCACAATGAATGGTTGGCAAATAATAGTAAATGTCAATGCAAGCCGTTCTGAAACCAAGCGGCAAATTACTGAAAATGCTTCACTCGCCGAGAAAATCACTTTTGTTGCACAATGAATGTCTGGCAAAAAATAGTAAATTTCAATGCAAGCCGTTCGGAAACCAACCGGCAAATTACTCAAAATGCTGAAAGCGCCGAGAAAATCACTTTTTTCCCACAATGAATGGTTGGAAAAAATAGTAAATGTCAATGCAAGCCGTTCTGAAACCAAGCGGCAAATTACTCAAAATGCTTAACGCGCCGGGAAAATCACTTTTTTCCCACAATGAATGGTTGGCAAAAATAGTTAATTTCAATGCAAGCCGTTCTGAAACCAATCGGCAAATTACTCCAAATGCTTAACTCGCCGAGAAAATCACTTTCTTTCAACAATGAATGTCTGGCAATAAATAGTTAATTTTGATGCAAGACGTTCTGAAACGAATCGGCAAATTACTCAAAATGCTTAACTCGCCGAGGAAATCACTTTTTTCACACAATGAATGGTTGGCAAATAATAGTAAATATCAATGCAAGCCGTTCTGAAACCAATCGGCAAATTACTCAAAATGCTATCTCGCCGAGAAAATCACTTTTGTTGCACAATGAATGTCTGGCAAAAAATAGTAATTTTCAATGCAAGCCGTTCTGAAACCAACCGGCAAATTACTCAAAATGCTTAACGCGCCGAGAAAATCACTTTTTTCCCACAATGAATATCTGGCAAAAAATAGTTAATTTTGATGAAAGACGTTCTGAAACGAATCGGGAAATTACTCGAAATGCTTAACTCGCCGGGAAAATCACTTTTTTCCCACAATGAATATCTGGCAAAAAATAGTTAATTTCAATGCAAGCCGTTCTGAAACCAATCCGCAAATTACTCAAAATGCTTAACTCGCCGAGAAAATCACTTTCTTTCCACAATGAATGTCTGGCAAAAAATAGTATATGTCAATGCAAGCCGTTCTGAAACCAATCGGAAAATTAGTCAAAACGCTTAACTCGCCGCGAAAATCACTTTTTTCCCACAATGATTGGTTGGCAAAAAATAGTTAATTTCAATGCAAGCCGCTCTGAAACCAACCGGCAAATTACTCAAAATGCTTAACGCGCCGAGAAAATCACTTTTGTTCCACAATGAATGTCTGGCAAAAAATAGTTAATTTTGATGCAAGACGATCTGAAACCAACCGGCAAATTACTCAAAATGCTTAACGCGCCGAGAAAATCACTTTTGTTCCACAATGAATGTCTGGCAAAAAATAGTAAATGTCAATGCAAGCCGTTGTGAAACCAAGCGGCAAATTACTCAAAATGCTTAACGCGCCGAGAAAATCACTTTTTTTCCCACAATGAATGTCTGGCAAAAATAGTTAATTTTGATGCAAGACGATCTGAAACCAATCGGCAAATTACTCAAAATGCTTAACTCGCCGAGAAAATCACTTTTTTCCCACAATGAATGGTTGGCAAAAAATAGTAAATGGCAATGCAAGCCGTTCTGAAACCAAGCGGCAAATTACTCAAAATGCTTAACGCGCCGGGAAAATCACTTTTTTCCCACAATGAATGTCTGGCAAAAATAGTTAATTTTGATGCAAGACGTTCTGAAACGAATCGGCAAATTACTCAAAATGCTTAACTCGCCGAGGAAATCACTTTTTTCACACAATGAATGGTTGGCAAATAATAGTAAATATCAATGCAAGCCGTTCTGAAACAAATCGGCAAATTACTCAAAATGCTATCTCGCCGAGAAAATCACTTTTGTTGCACAATGAATGTCTGGCAAAAAATAGTAATTTTCAATGCAAGCCGTTCTGAAACCAACCGGCAAATTACTCAAAATGCTTACGCGCCGAGAAAATCACTTTTTTCCCACAATGAATATCTGGCAAAAAATAGTTAATTTTGATGAAAGACGTTCTGAAACGAATCGGGAAATTACTCAAAATGCTTAACTCGCCGAGGAAATCACTTTTTTCCCACAATGAATGATTGGCAAATAATAGTAAATGTCAATGCAAGCCGTTCTGAAACCAAGCGGCAAATTACTGAAAATGCCTAACTCGCCGAGAAAATCACTTTTGTTGCACAATGAATGTCTGGCAAAAAATAGTAAATTTCAATGCAAGCCGTTCGGAAACCAACCGGCAAATTACTCAAAATGCTTAACGCGCCGAGAAAATCACATTTGTTCCACAATGAATGTCTGGCAAAAAATAGTAAATGTCAATGCAATCCGTTGTGAAACCATGCGGCAAATTACTCAAAATGCTTAACGCGCCGAGAAAATCACTTTTTTCCCACAATGAATGTCTGGCAAAAAATAGTTAATTTTGATGCAAGACGATCTGAAACCAATCGGCAAATTACTCAAAATGCTTAACTCGCCGAGAAAATCACTTTTTTCCCACAATGAATGGTTGGCAAAAAATAGTAAATGTCAATGCAAGCCGTTCTGAAACCAAGCGGCAAATTACTCAAAATGCTTAACGCGCCGGGAAAATCACTTTTTTTCCACAATGAATGGTTGGCAAAAATAGTTATTTTCAATGCAAGCCGTTCTGAAACCAATCAGCAAATTACTCCAAATGCTTACCTCGCCGAGAAAATCACTTTCTTTCCACAATGAATGTCTGGCAATAAATAGTTAATTTTGATGCAAGACGTTCTGCAACGAATCGGCAAATTACTCGAAATGCTTAACTCGCCGAGGAAATCACTTTTTTCACACAATGAATGGTTGGCAAATAATAGTAAATATCAATGCAAGCCGTTCTGAAACCAATCGGCAAATTACTCAAAATGCTATCTCGCCGAGAAAATCACTTTTGTTGCACAATGAATGTCTGGCAAAAAATAGTAATTTTCAATGCAAGCCGTTCTGAAACCAACCGGCAAATTACTCAAAATGCTTAACGCGCCGAGAAAATCACTTTTTTCCCACAATGAATATCTGGCAAAAAATAATTAATTTTGATGAAAGACGTTCTGAAACGAATCGGGAAATTACTCGAAATGCTTAACTCGCCGGGAAAATCACTTTTTTCCCACAATGAATATCTGGCAAAAAATAGTTAATTTCAATGCAAGCCGTTCTGAAACCAATCCGCAAATTACTCAAAATGCTTAACTCGCCGAGAAAATCACTTTGTTTCCACAATGAATGTCTGGCAAAAAATAGTATATGTCAATGCAAGCCGTTCTGAAACCAATCGGAAAATTAGTCAAAACGCTTAACTCGCCGCGAAAATCACTTTTTTCCCACAATGAATGGTTGGCAAAAAATAGTTAATTTCAATGCAAGCCGTTGTGAAACCAAGCGGCAAATTACTCAAAATGCTTAACGCGCCGAGAAAATCACTTTTTTCCCACAATGAATGTCTGGCAAAAATAGTTAATTTTGATGCAAGACGATCTGAAACCAATCGGCAAATTACTCAAAATGCTTAACTCGCCGAGAAAATCACTTTTTTCCCACAATGAATGGTTGGCAAAAAATAGTTAATTTCAATGCAAGCCGTTGTGAAACCAAGCGGCAAATTACTCAAAATGCTTAACGCGCCGAGAAAATCACTTTTTTCCCACAATGAATGTCTGGCAATAAATAGTTAATTTTGATGCAAGATGTTCTGAAACAAATCGGCAAATTACTCAAAATGCTATCTCGCCGAGAAAATCACTTTTGTTGCACAATGAATGTTTGGCAAAAAATAGTAAATTTCAATGCAAGCCGATCTGAAACCAATCGGAAAATTAGTCAAAACGCTTAACTCGCCGAGAAAATCACTTTTGTTCCACAATGAATGTCTGGCAAAAAATAGAAAATGTCAATGCAAACCGTTGTGAAACCAAGCGGCAAATTACTCAAAATGCTTAACGCGCCGAGAAAATCACTTTTTTCCCACAATGAATGTCTGGCAAAAAATAGTTAATTTTGATGAAAGACGTTCTGAAACGAATCGGCAAATTACTCGAAATGCTTACCTCGCCGGGAAAATCGCTTTTTTCCCACAATGAATGGTTGGCAAAAATAGTTAATTTCAATGCAAGCCGTTCTGAAACCAATCCGCAAATTACTCAAAATGCTTAACTCGCCGAGAAAATCACTTTCTTTCCACAATGAATGTCTGGCAAAAAATAGTATATGTCAATGCAAGCCGTTCTGAAACCAATCGGAAAATTAGTCAAAACGCTTAACTCGCCGCGAAAATCACTTTTTTCCCACAATGAATGGTTGGCAAAAAATAGTTAATTTCAATGCAAGCCGCTCTGAAACCAAGCGGCAAATTACTCAAAATGCTTGACGCGCTGAGAAAATCACTTTTTTCCCCGCAATGAATGTTTGGCAATCAATAGTTAATTTTGATGCAAGCCGTTCTGAAACGAATCGGCAAATTACTCAAAATGCTTAACTTGCCGAGAAAATCACTATTTTCCCACAATGAATGGTTGGCAAAAAATAGTTAATTTCAATGCAAGCCGTTCCGAAACCAATCGGCAAATTACTCAAAATGCTTAACGCGCCGAGAAAATCACTTTTTTCCCACAATGAATGTTTGACAATAAATAGTTAATTTTGATGCAAGCCGTTCTGAAACGAATCGGCAAATTACTCAAAATGCTTAACTCGCCGAGAAAATCACTTTTGTTGCACAATGAATCTCTGGCAAAAAATAGTAAATTTCAATGCAAGCCGTTCTGAAACCAACCGGCAAATTACTCAAAATGCTTACCTCGCCGAGGAAATCACTTTTTCCCACAATGAATGGTTGGCAAAAAATAGTTAATTTTGATGCAAGCCGTTCTGAAACGAATCGGCAAATTCCTTAAAATGTTTATCTCGCCGAGGAAATCACTTTTTTCCCACAATGAATGTTTGGCATATAATAGTAAATATCGATGCAAGCCGTTCTGAAACCAATCGGCAAATTGCTCAAAATGCTTAACTCGCCGAGAAAATCACTTTTGTTGGACAATGAATGTCTGGCAAAAAATAGTAAATTTCAATGCAAGCCGTTCTGAAACCAACCGGCAAATTACTCAAAATGCTGAACGCGCCGAGAAAATCACTTTTTTCCCACGATGAATGTCTGGCAAAAAATAGTTAATTTTGATGAAAGACGTTCTGAAACGAAACCGCAAATTACTCGAAATGCTTAACTCGCCGGGAAAATCACTTTTTTCCCCACAATGAATGGTTGGCAAAAATAGTTAACTTCAATGCAAGCCGTTCTGAAACCAATCCGCAAATTACTCAAAATGCTTACTCGCCGAGAAAATCACTTTCTTTCCACAATGAATGTCTGGCAAAAAATAGTACATGTCAATGCAAGCCGTTCTGAAACCAAGCGGCAAATTACTCAAAATGCTTAACTCGCCGAGAAAATCACTTTTGTTGCACAATGAATGTCTGGCAAAAAATAGTAAATTTCAATGCAAGCCGTTCGGAAACCAACCGGCAAATTACTCAAAATGCTTAACGCGCCGAGAAAATCACTTTTTTCCCACAATGAATATCTGGCAAAAAATAGTTAATTTTGATGAAAGACGTTCTGAAACGAATCGGGAAATTACTCGAAATGCTTGACTCGCCGGGAAAATCAATTTTTTCCCACAATGAATATCTGGCAAAAAATAGTTAATTTCAATGCAAGCCGTTCTGAAACCAATCCGCAAATTACTCAAAATGCTTAACTCGCCGAGAAAATCACTTTCTTTCCACAATGAATGTCTGGCAAAAAATAGTATATGTCAATGCAAGCCGTTCTGAAACCAATCGGAAAATTAGTCAAAACGCTTAACTCGCCGCGAAAATCACTTTTTTCCCACAATGAATGGTTGGCAAAAAATAGTTAATTTCAATGCAAGCCGCTCTGGAACCAAGCGGCAAATTACTCAAAATGCTTGACGCGCTGAGAAAATCACTTTTTTCCCCGCAATGAATGTTTGGCAATAAATAGTTAATTTTGATGCAAGCCGTTCTGAAACGAATCGGCAAATTACTCAAAATGCTTAACTTGCCGAGAAAATCACTATTTTCCCACAATGAATGGTTGGCAAAAAATAGTTAATTTCAATGCAAGCCGTTCCGAAACCAATCAGCAAATTACTCAAAATGCTTCACGCGCCGAGAAAATCACTTTTTTCCCACAATGAATGTTTGACAATAAATAGTTAATTTTGATGCAAGCCGTTCTGAAACGAATCGGCAAATTACTCAAAATGCTTAACTCGCCGAGAAAATCACTTTTGTTGCACAATGAATGTCTGGCAAAAAATAGTAAATTTCAATGCAAGCCGTTCTGAAACCAACCGGCAAATCACTCAAAATGCTTACCTCGCCGAGGAAATCACTTTTTCCCACAATGAATGGTTGGCAAAAAATAGTTAATTTTGATGCAAGCCGTTCTGAAACGAATCGGCAAATTCCTCAAAATGTTTATCTCGCCGAGAAAATCACTTTTTTCCCACAATGAATGTTTGGCATATAATAGTAAATATCGATGCAAGCCGTTCTGAAACCAATCGGCAAATTGCTCAAAATGCTTAACTCGCCGAGAAAATCACTTTTGTTGGACAATGAATGTCTGGCAAAAAATAGTAAATTTCAATGCAAGCCGTTCTGAAACCAACCGGCAAATTACTCAAAATGCTGAACGCGCCGAGAAAATCACTTTTTTCCCACAATGAATGTCTGGCAAAAAATAGTTAATTTTGATGAAAGACGTTCTGAAACGAAACCGCAAATTACTCGAAATGCTTAACTCGCCGGGAAAATCACTTTTGTCCCCACAATGAATGGTTGGCAAAAATAGTTAATTTCAATGCAAGCCGTTCTGAAACCAATCCGCAAATTACTCAAAATGCTTACTCGCCGAGAAAATCACTTTCTTTCCACAATGAATGTCTGGCAAAAAATAGTACATGTCAATGCAAGCCGTTCTGAAACCAAGCGGCAAATTACTCAAAATGCTTAACGCGCCGAGAAAATCACTTTTGTTCCACAATGAATGTCTGGCAAAAAATAGTAAATGTCAATGCAAGTCGTTGTGAAACCAAGCGGCAAATTACTCAAAATGCTGAACGCGCCGAGAAAATCACTTTTTTCCCACAATGAATATCTGGCAAAAAATAGTTAATTTTGATGCAAGAGGTTCTGAAACCAATCGGCAAATTACTCAAAATGCTGAACTCGCCGAGAAAATCACTTTTTTCCCACAATGAATGGTTGGCAAAAAATAGTAAATGTCAATGCAAACCGTTCTGAAACCAAGCGGCAAATTACTCAAAATGCTTAACGCGCCGGGAAAATCACTTTTTTCACACAATGAATGGTTGGCAAATAATAGTAAATATCAATGCAAGCCGTTCTGAAACCAATCGGCAAATTACTCAAAATGCTATCTCGCCGAGAAAATCACTTTTGTTGCACAATGAATGTCTGGCAAAAAATAGTAATTTTCAATGCAAGCCGTTCTGAAACCAACCGGCAAATTACTCAAAATGCTTAACGCGCCGAGAAAATCACTTTTTTCCCACAATGAATATCTGGCAAAAAATAGTTAATTTTGATGAAAGACGTTCTGAAACGAATCGGGAAATTACTCGAAATGCTTAACTCGCCGGGAAAATCACTTTTTTCCCACAATGAATATCTGGCAAAAAATAGTTAATTGCAATGCAAGCCGTTCTGAAACCAATCCGCAAATTACTCAAAATGCTTAACTCGCCGAGAAAATCACTTTCTTTCCACAATGAATGTCTGGCAAAAAATAGTATATGTCAATGCAAGCCGTTCTGAAACCAATCGGAAAATTAGTCAAAACGCTTAACTCGCCGCGAAAATCACTTTTTTCCCACAATGATTGGTTGGCAAAAAATAGTTAATTTCAATGCAAGCCGCTCTGAAACCAACCGGCAAATTACTCAAAATGCTTAACGCGCCGAGAAAATCACTTTTGTTCCACAATGAATGTCTGGCAAAAAATAGTTAATTTTGATGCAAGACGATCTGAAACCAACCGGCAAATTACTCAAAATGCTTAACGCGCCGAGAAAATCACTTTTGTTCCACAATGAATGTCTGGCAAAAAATAGTAAATGTCAATGCAAGCCGTTGTGAAACCAAGCGGCAAATTACTCAAAATGCTTAACGCGCCGAGAAAATCACTTTTTTTCCCACAATGAATGTCTGGCAAAAATAATTAATTTTGATGCAAGACGATCTGAAACCAATCGGCAAATTACTCAAAATGCTTAACTCGCCGAGAAAATCACTTTTTTCCCACAATGAATGGTTGGCAAAAAATAGTAAATGGCAATGCAAGCCGTTCTGAAACCAAGCGGCAAATTACTCAAAATGCTTAACGCGCCGGGAAAATCACTTTTTTCCCACAATGAATGTCTGGCAAAAATAGTTAATTTTGATGCAAGACGTTCTGAAACGAATCGGCAAATTACTCAAAATGCTTAACTCGCCGAGGAAATCACTTTTTTCACACAATGAATGGTTGGCAAATAATAGTAAATATCAATGCAAGCCGTTCTGAAACAAATCGGCAAATTACTCAAAATGCTATCTCGCCGAGAAAATCACTTTTGTTGCACAATGAATGTCTGGCAAAAAATAGTAATTTTCAATGCAAGCCGTTCTGAAACCAACCGGCAAATTACTCAAAATGCTTAACGCGCCGAGAAAATCACTTTTTTCCCACAATGAATATCTGGCAAAAAATAGTTAATTTTGATGAAAGACGTTCTGAAACGAATCGGGAAATTACTCGAAATGCTTAACTCGCCGGGAAAATCACTTTTTTCCCACAATGAATGGTTGGCAAAAATAGTTAATTTCAATGCAAGCCGTTCTGTAACCAAGCGGCAAATTACTCAAAATGCTTAACGCGCCGAGAAAATCACTTTTTTCCCACAATGAATGTTTGACAATAAATAGTTAATTTTGATGCAAGCCGTTCAGAAACGAATCGGCAAATTACTCAAAATGCTTAACTCGCCGAGGAAATCACTTTTTTCCCACAATGAATGATTGGCAAATAATAGTAAATGTCAATGCAAGCCGTTCTGAAACCAAGCGGCAAATTACTGAAAATGCCTAACTCGCCGAGAAAATCACTTTTGTTGCACAATGAATGTCTGGCAAAAAATAGTAAATTTCAATGCAAGCCGTTCGGAAACCAACCGGCAAATTACTCAAAATGCTTAACGCGCCGAGAAAATCACATTTGTTCCACAATGAATGTCTGGCAAAAAATAGTAAATGTCAATGCAATCCGTTGTGAAACCATGCGGCAAATTACTCAAAATGCTTAACGCGCCGAGAAAATCACTTTTTTCCCACAATGAATGTCTGGCAAAAAATAGTTAATTTTGATGCAAGACGATCTGAAACCAATCGGCAAATTACTCAAAATGCTTAACTCGCCGAGAAAATCACTTTTTTCCCACAATGAATGGTTGGCAAAAAATAGTAAATGTCAATGCAAGCCGTTCTGAAACCAAGCGGCAAATTACTCAAAATGCTTAACGCGCCGGGAAAATCACTTTTTTCCCACAATGAATGGTTGGCAAAAATAGTTAATTTCAATGCAAGCCGTTCTGAAACCAATCAGCAAATTACTCCAAATGCTTAACTCGCCGAGAAAATCACTTTCTTTCCACAATGAATGTCTGGCAATAAATAGTTAATTTTGATGCAAGACGTTCTGCAACGAATCGGCAAATTACTCGAAATGCTTAACTCGCCGAGGAAATCACTTTTTTCACACAATGAATGGTTGGCAAATAATAGTAAATATCAATGCAAGCCGTTCTGAAACCAATCGGCAAATTACTCAAAATGCTATCTCGCCGAGAAAATCACTTTTGTTGCACAATGAATGTCTGGCAAAAAATAGTAATTTTCAATGCAAGCCGTTCTGAAACCAACCGGCAAATTACTCAAAATGCTTAACGCGCCGAGAAAATCACTTTTTTCCCACAATGAATATCTGGCAAAAAATAATTAATTTTGATGAAAGACGTTCTGAAACGAATCGGGAAATTACTCGAAATGCTTAACTCGCCGGGAAAATCACTTTTTTCCCACAATGAATATCTGGCAAAAAATAGTTAATTTCAATGCAAGCCGTTCTGAAACCAATCCGCAAATTACTCAAAATGCTTAACTCGCCGAGAAAATCACTTTGTTTCCACAATGAATGTCTGGCAAAAAATAGTATATGTCAATGCAAGCCGTTCTGAAACCAATCGGAAAATTAGTCAAAACGCTTAACTCGCCGCGAAAATCACTTTTTTCCCACAATGAATGGTTGGCAAAAAATAGTTAATTTCAATGCAAGCCGTTGTGAAACCAAGCGGCAAATTACTCAAAATGCTTAACGCGCCGAGAAAATCACTTTTTTCCCACAATGAATGTCTGGCAAAAATAGTTAATTTTGATGCAAACCGTTCTGAAACCAAGCGGCAAATTACTCAAAATGCTTAACGCGCCGGGAAAATCACTTTTTTCACACAATGAATGGTTGGCAAATAATAGTAAATATCAATGCAAGCCGTTCTGAAACCAATCGGCAAATTACTCAAAATGCTATCTCGCCGAGAAAATCACTTTTGTTGCACAATGAATGTCTGGCAAAAAATAGTAATTTTCAATGCAAGCCGTTCTGAAACCAACCGGCAAATTACTCAAAATGCTTAACGCGCCGAGAAAATCACTTTTTTCCCACAATGAATATCTGGCAAAAAATAGTTAATTTTGATGAAAGACGTTCTGAAACGAATCGGGAAATTACTCGAAATGCTTAACTCGCCGGGAAAATCACTTTTTTCCCACAATGAATATCTGGCAAAAAATAGTTAATTGCAATGCAAGCCGTTCTGAAACCAATCCGCAAATTACTCAAAATGCTTAACTCGCCGAGAAAATCACTTTCTTTCCACAATGAATGTCTGGCAAAAAATAGTATATGTCAATGCAAGCCGTTCTGAAACCAATCGGAAAATTAGTCAAAACGCTTAACTCGCCGCGAAAATCACTTTTTTCCCACAATGATTGGTTGGCAAAAAATAGTTAATTTCAATGCAAGCCGCTCTGAAACCAACCGGCAAATTACTCAAAATGCTTAACGCGCCGAGAAAATCACTTTTGTTCCACAATGAATGTCTGGCAAAAAATAGTTAATTTTGATGCAAGACGATCTGAAACCAACCGGCAAATTACTCAAAATGCTTAACGCGCCGAGAAAATCACTTTTGTTCCACAATGAATGTCTGGCAAAAAATAGTAAATGTCAATGCAAGCCGTTCTGAAACCAAGCGGCAAATTACTGAAAATGCCTAACTCGCCGAGAAAATCACTTTTGTTGCACAATGAATGTCTGGCAAAAAATAGTAAATTTCAATGCAAGCCGTTCGGAAACCAACCGGCAAATTACTCAAAATGCTTAACGCGCCGAGAAAATCACATTTGTTCCACAATGAATGTCTGGCAAAAAATAGTAAATGTCAATGCAATCCGTTGTGAAACCATGCGGCAAATTACTCAAAATGCTTAACGCGCCGAGAAAATCACTTTTTTCCCACAATGAATGTCTGGCAAAAAATAGTTAATTTTGATGCAAGACGATCTGAAACCAATCGGCAAATTACTCAAAATGCTTAACTCGCCGAGAAAATCACTTTTTTCCCACAATGAATGGTTGGCAAAAAATAGTAAATGTCAATGCAAGCCGTTCTGAAACCAAGCGGCAAATTACTCAAAATGCTTAACGCGCCGGGAAAATCACTTTTTTCCCACAATGAATGGTTGGCAAAAATAGTTAATTTCAATGCAAGCCGTTCTGAAACCAATCAGCAAATTACTCCAAATGCTTAACTCGCCGAGAAAATCACTTTCTTTCCACAATGAATGTCTGGCAATAAATAGTTAATTTTGATGCAAGACGTTCTGCAACGAATCGGCAAATTACTCGAAATGCTTAACTCGCCGAGGAAATCACTTTTTTCACACAATGAATGGTTGGCAAATAATAGTAAATATCAATGCAAGCCGTTCTGAAACCAATCGGCAAATTACTCAAAATGCTATCTCGCCGAGAAAATCACTTTTGTTGCACAATGAATGTCTGGCAAAAAATAGTAATTTTCAATGCAAGCCGTTCTGAAACCAACCGGCAAATTACTCAAAATGCTTAACGCGCCGAGAAAATCACTTTTTTCCCACAATGAATATCTGGCAAAAAATAATTAATTTTGATGAAAGACGTTCTGAAACGAATCGGGAAATTACTCGAAATGCTTAACTCGCCGGGAAAATCACTTTTTTCCCACAATGAATATCTGGCAAAAAATAGTTAATTTCAATGCAAGCCGTTCTGAAACCAATCCGCAAATTACTCAAAATGCTTAACTCGCCGAGAAAATCACTTTGTTTCCACAATGAATGTCTGGCAAAAAATAGTATATGTCAATGCAAGCCGTTCTGAAACCAATCGGAAAATTAGTCAAAACGCTTAACTCGCCGCGAAAATCACTTTTTTCCCACAATGAATGGTTGGCAAAAAATAGTTAATTTCAATGCAAGCCGTTGTGAAACCAAGCGGCAAATTACTCAAAATGCTTAACGCGCCGAGAAAATCACTTTTTTCCCACAATGAATGTCTGGCAAAAATAGTTAATTTTGATGCAAACCGTTCTGAAACCAAGCGGCAAATTACTCAAAATGCTTAACGCGCCGGGAAAATCACTTTTTTCACACAATGAATGGTTGGCAAATAATAGTAAATATCAATGCAAGCCGTTCTGAAACCAATCGGCAAATTACTCAAAATGCTATCTCGCCGAGAAAATCACTTTTGTTGCACAATGAATGTCTGGCAAAAAATAGTAATTTTCAATGCAAGCCGTTCTGAAACCAACCGGCAAATTACTCAAAATGCTTAACGCGCCGAGAAAATCACTTTTTTCCCACAATGAATATCTGGCAAAAAATAGTTAATTTTGATGAAAGACGTTCTGAAACGAATCGGGAAATTACTCGAAATGCTTAACTCGCCGGGAAAATCACTTTTTTCCCACAATGAATATCTGGCAAAAAATAGTTAATTGCAATGCAAGCCGTTCTGAAACCAATCCGCAAATTACTCAAAATGCTTAACTCGCCGAGAAAATCACTTTCTTTCCACAATGAATGTCTGGCAAAAAATAGTATATGTCAATGCAAGCCGTTCTGAAACCAATCGGAAAATTAGTCAAAACGCTTAACTCGCCGCGAAAATCACTTTTTTCCCACAATGATTGGTTGGCAAAAAATAGTTAATTTCAATGCAAGCCGCTCTGAAACCAACCGGCAAATTACTCAAAATGCTTAACGCGCCGAGAAAATCACTTTTGTTCCACAATGAATGTCTGGCAAAAAATAGTTAATTTTGATGCAAGACGATCTGAAACCAACCGGCAAATTACTCAAAATGCTTAACGCGCCGAGAAAATCACTTTTGTTCCACAATGAATGTCTGGCAAAAAATAGTAAATGTCAATGCAAGCCGTTGTGAAACCAAGCGGCAAATTACTCAAAATGCTTAACGCGCCGAGAAAATCACTTTTTTTCCCACAATGAATGTCTGGCAAAAATAGTTAATTTTGATGCAAGACGATCTGAAACCAATCGGCAAATTACTTAAAATGCTTAACTCGCCGAGAAAATCACTTTTTTCCCACAATGAATGGTTGGCAAAAAATAGTAAATGGCAATGCAAGCCGTTCTGAAACCAAGCGGCAAATTACTCAAAATGCTTAACGCGCCGGGAAAATCACTTTTTTCCCACAATGAATGTCTGGCAAAAATAGTTAATTTTGATGCAAGACGTTCTGAAACGAATCGGCAAATTACTCAAAATGCTTAACTCGCCGAGGAAATCACTTTTTTCACACAATGAATGGTTGGCAAATAATAGTAAATATCAATGCAAGCCGTTCTGAAACAAATCGGCAAATTACTCAAAATGCTATCTCGCCGAGAAAATCACTTTTGTTGCACAATGAATGTCTGGCAAAAAATAGTAATTTTCAATGCAAGCCGTTCTGAAACCAACCGGCAAATTACTCAAAATGCTTAACGCGCCGAGAAAATCACTTTTTTCCCACAATGAATATCTGGCAAAAAATAGTTAATTTTGATGAAAGACGTTCTGAAACGAATCGGGAAATTACTCGAAATGCTTAACTCGCCGGGAAAATCACTTTTTTCCCACAATGAATGGTTGGCAAAAATAGTTAATTTCAATGCAAGCCGTTCTGTAACCAAGCGGCAAATTACTCAAAATGCTTAACGCGCCGAGAAAATCACTTTTTTCCCACAATGAATGTTTGACAATAAATAGTTAATTTTGATGCAAGCCGTTCAGAAACGAATCGGCAAATTACTCAAAATGCTTAACTCGCCGAGGAAATCACTTTTTTCCCACAATGAATGATTGGCAAATAATAGTAAATGTCAATGCAAGCCGTTCTGAAACCAAGCGGCAAATTACTGAAAATGCCTAACTCGCCGAGAAAATCACTTTTGTTGCACAATGAATGTCTGGCAAAAAATAGTAAATTTCAATGCAAGCCGTTCGGAAACCAACCGGCAAATTACTCAAAATGCTTACCGCGCCGAGAAAATCACATTTGTTCCACAATGAATGTCTGGCAAAAAATAGTAAATGTCAATGCAATCCGTTGTGAAACCATGCGGCAAATTACTCAAAATGCTTAACGCGCCGAGAAAATCACTTTTTTCCCACAATGAATGTCTGGCAAAAAATAGTTAATTTTGATGCAAGACGATCTGAAACCAATCGGCAAATTACTCAAAATGCTTAACTCGCCGAGAAAATCACTTTTTTCCCACAATGAATGGTTGGCAAAAAATAGTAAATGTCAATGCAAGCCGTTCTGAAACCAAGCGGCAAATTACTCAAAATGCTTAACGCGCCGGGAAAATCACTTTTTTCCCACAATGAATGGTTGGCAAAAATAGTTAATTTCAATGCAAGCCGTTCTGAAACCAATCAGCAAATTACTCCAAATGCTTAACTCGCCGAGAAAATCACTTTCTTTCCACAATGAATGTCTGGCAATAAATAGTTAATTTTGATGCAAGACGTTCTGCAACGAATCGGCAAATTACTCGAAATGCTTAACTCGCCGAGGAAATCACTTTTTTCACACAATGAATGGTTGGCAAATAATAGTAAATATCAATGCAAGCCGTTCTGAAACCAATCGGCAAATTACTCAAAATGCTATCTCGCCGAGAAAATCACTTTTGTTGCACAATGAATGTCTGGCAAAAAATAGTAATTTTCAATGCAAGCCGTTCTGAAACCAACCGGCAAATTACTCAAAATGCTTAACGCGCCGAGAAAATCACTTTTTTCCCACAATGAATATCTGGCAAAAAATAATTAATTTTGATGAAAGACGTTCTGAAACGAATCGGGAAATTACTCGAAATGCTTAACTCGCCGGGAAAATCACTTTTTTCCCACAATGAATATCTGGCAAAAAATAGTTAATTTCAATGCAAGCCGTTCTGAAACCAATCCGCAAATTACTCAAAATGCTTAACTCGCCGAGAAAATCACTTTGTTTCCACAATGAATGTCTGGCAAAAAATAGTATATGTCAATGCAAGCCGTTCTGAAACCAATCGGAAAATTAGTCAAAACGCTTAACTCGCCGCGAAAATCACTTTTTTCCCACAATGAATGGTTGGCAAAAAATAGTTAATTTCAATGCAAGCCGTTGTGAAACCAAGCGGCAAATTACTCAAAATGCTTAACGCGCCGAGAAAATCACTTTTTTCCCACAATGAATGTCTGGCAAAAATAGTTAATTTTGATGCAAGACGATCTGAAACCAATCGGCAAATTACTCAAAATGCTTAACTCGCCGAGAAAATCACTTTTTTCCCACAATGAATGGTTGGCAAAAAATAGTAAATGTCAATGCAAGCCGTTCTGAAACCAAGCGGCAAATTACTCAAAATGCTTAACTCGCCGAGAAAATCACTTTCTTTCCACAATGAATGTCTGGCAATAAATAGTTAATTTTGATGCAAGATATTCTGAAACAAATCGGCAAATTACTCAAAATGCTATCTCGCCGAGAAAATCACTTTTGTTGCACAATGAATGTTTGGCAAAAAATAGTAAATTTCAATGCAAGCCGATCTGAAACCAATCGGAAAATTAGTCAAAACGCTTAACTCGCCGAGAAAATCACTTTTGTTCCACAATGAATGTCTGGCAAAAAATAGAAAATGTCAATGCAAACCGTTGTGAAACCAAGCGGCAAATTACTCAAAATGCTTAACGCGCCGAGAAAATCATTTTTTTCCCACAATGAATGTCTGGCAAAAAATAGTTAATTTTGATGAAAGACGTTCTGAAACGAATCGGCAAATTACTCGAGATGCTTACCTCGCCGGGAAAATCGCTTTTTTCCCACAATGAATGGTTGGCAAAAATAGTTAATTTCAATGCAAGCCGTTCTGAAACCAATCCGCAAATTACTCAAAATGCTTAACTCGCCGAGAAAATCACTTTCTTTCCACAATGAATGTCTGGCAAAAAATAGTATATGTCAATGCAAGCCGTTCTGAAACCAATCGGAAAATTAGTCAAAACGCTTAACTCGCCGCGAAAATCACTTTTTTCCCACAATGAATGGTTGGCAAAAAATAGTTAATTTCAATGCAAGCCGCTCTGAAACCAAGCGGCAAATTACTCAAAATGCTTGACGCGCTGAGAAAATCACTTTTTTCCCCGCAATGAATGTTTGGCAATCAATAGTTAATTTTGATGCAAGCCGTTCTGAAACGAATCGGCAAATTACTCAAAATGCTTAACTTGCCGAGAAAATCACTATTTTCCCACAATGAATGGTTGGCAAAAAATAGTTAATTTCAATGCAAGCCGTTCCGAAACCAATCGGCAAATTACTCAAAATGCTTAACGCGCCGAGAAAATCACTTTTTTCCCACAATGAATGTTTGACAATAAATAGTTAATTTTGATGCAAGCCGTTCTGAAACGAATCGGCAAATTACTCAAAATGCTTAACTCGCCGAGAAAATCACTTTTGTTGCACAATGAATCTCTGGCAAAAAATAGTAAATTTCAATGCAAGCCGTTCTGAAACCAACCGGCAAATTACTCAAAATGCTTACCTCGCCGAGGAAATCACTTTTTCCCACAATGAATGGTTGGCAAAAAATAGTTAATTTTGATGCAAGCCGTTCTGAAACGAATCGGCAAATTCCTCAAAATGTTTATCTCGCCGAGGAAATCACTTTTTTCCCACAATGAATGTTTGGCATATAATAGTAAATATCGATGCAAGCCGTTCTGAAACCAATCGGCAAATTGCTCAAAATGCTTAACTCGCCGAGAAAATCACTTTTGTTGGACAATGAATGTCTGGCAAAAAATAGTAAATTTCAATGCAAGCCGTTCTGAAACCAACCGGCAAATTACTCAAAATGCTGAACGCGCCGAGAAAATCACTTTTTTCCCACGATGAATGTCTGGCAAAAAATAGTTAATTTTGATGAAAGACGTTCTGAAACGAAACCGCAAATTACTCGAAATGCTTAACTCGCCGGGAAAATCACTTTTTTCCCCACAATGAATGGTTGGCAAAAATAGTTAACTTCAATGCAAGCCGTTCTGAAACCAATCCGCAAATTACTCAAAATGCTTACTCGCCGAGAAAATCACTTTCTTTCCACAATGAATGTCTGGCAAAAAATAGTACATGTCAATGCAAGCCGTTCTGAAACCAAGCGGCAAATTACTCAAAATGCTTAACTCGCCGAGAAAATCACTTTTGTTGCACAATGAATGTCTGGCAAAAAATAGTAAATTTCAATGCAAGCCGTTCGGAAACCAACCGGCAAATTACTCAAAATGCTTAACGCGCCGAGAAAATCACCTTTTTCCCACAATGAATATCTGGCAAAAAATAGTTAATTTTGATGAAAGACGTTCTGAAACGAATCGGGAAATTACTCGAAATGCTTGACTCGCCGGGAAAATCAATTTTTTCCCACAATGAATATCTGGCAAAAAATAGTTAATTTCAATGCAAGCCGTTCTGAAACCAATCCGCAAATTACTCAAAATGCTTAACTCGCCGAGAAAATCACTTTCTTTCCACAATGAATGTCTGGCAAAAAATAGTATATGTCAATGCAAGCCGTTCTGAAACCAATCGGAAAATTAGTCAAAACGCTTAACTCGCCGCGAAAATCACTTTTTTCCCACAATGAATGGTTGGCAAAAAATAGTTAATTTCAATGCAAGCCGCTCTGGAACCAAGCGGCAAATTACTCAAAATGCTTGACGCGCTGAGAAAATCACTTTTTTCCCCGCAATGAATGTTTGGCAATAAATAGTTAATTTTGATGCAAGACGTTCTGAAACGAATCGGCAAATTACTCAAAATGCTTAACTTGCCGAGAAAATCACTATTTTCCCACAATGAATGGTTGGCAAAAAATAGTTAATTTCAATGCAAGCCGTTCCGAAACCAATCAGCAAATTACTCAAAATGCTTCACGCGCCGAGAAAATCACTTTTTTCCCACAATGAATGTTTGACAATAAATAGTTAATTTTGATGCAA
This sequence comes from Scyliorhinus torazame, assembly GCF_047496885.1. Lineage (NCBI taxonomy): Eukaryota > Metazoa > Chordata > Chondrichthyes > Carcharhiniformes > Scyliorhinidae > Scyliorhinus > Scyliorhinus torazame. Next base: position 228,418,870 of record NC_092715.1, on the reverse strand, counting down.
GCCGTTCTGAAACGAATCGGCAAATTACTCAAAATGCTTAACTCGCCGAGAAAATCACTTTTGTTGCACAATGAATGTCTGGCAAAAAATAGTAAATTTCAATGCAAGCCGTTCTGAAACCAACCGGCAAATCACTCAAAATGCTTACCTCGCCGAGGAAATCACTTTTTCCCACAATGAATGGTTGGCAAAAAATAGTTAATTTTGATGCAAGCCGTTCTGAAACGAATCGGCAAATTCCTCAAAATGTTTATCTCGCCGAGGAAATCACTTTTTTCCCACAATGAATGTTTGGCATATAATAGTAAATATCGATGCAAGCCGTTCTGAAACCAATCGGCAAATTGCTCAAAATGCTTAACTCGCCGAGAAAATCACTTTTGTTGGACAATGAATGTCTGGCAAAAAATAGTAAATTTCAATGCAAGCCGTTCTGAAACCAACCGGCAAATTACTCAAAATGCTGAACGCGCCGAGAAAATCACTTTTTTCCCACAATGAATGTCTGGCAAAAAATAGTTAATTTTGATGAAAGACGTTCTGAAACGAAACCGCAAATTACTCGAAATGCTTAACTCGCCGGGAAAATCACTTTTGTCCCCACAATGAATGGTTGGCAAAAATAGTTAATTTCAATGCAAGCCGTTCTGAAACCAATCCGCAAATTACTCAAAATGCTTACTCGCCGAGAAAATCACTTTCTTTCCACAATGAATGTCTGGCAAAAAATAGTACATGTCAATGCAAGCCGTTCTGAAACCAAGCGGCAAATTACTCAAAATGCTTAACTCGCCGAGAAAATCACTTTTGTTGCACAATGAATGTCTGGCAAAAAATAGTAAATTTCAATGCAAGCCGTTCGGAAACCAACCGGCAAATTACTCAAAATGCTTAACGCGCCGAGAAAATCACTTTTGTTCCACAATGAATGTCTGGCAAAAAATAGTAAATGTCAATGCAAGTCGTTGTGAAACCAAGCGGCAAATTACTCAAAATGCTGAACGCGCCGAGAAAATCACTTTTTTCCCACAATGAATATCTGGCAAAAAATAGTTAATTTTGATGCAAGACGTTCTGAAACCAATCGGCAAATTACTCAAAATGCTGAACTCGCCGAGAAAATCACTTTTTTCCCACAATGAATGGTTGGCAAAAAATAGTAAATGTCAATGCAAACCGTTCTGAAACCAAGCGGCAAATTACTCAAAATGCTTAACGCGCCGGGAAAATCACTTTTTTCCCACAATGAATGGTTGGCAAAAATAGTTAATTTCAATGCAAGCCGTTCTGAAACCAATCGGTAAATTACTCAAAATGCTTAACTCGCCGAGAAAATCACTTTCTTTCCACAATGAATGTTTGGCATATAATAGTAAATGTCAATGCAAACCGTTCTGAAACCAAGCGGCAAATTACTCGAAATGCTTAACTCGCCGGGAAAATCACTTTTTTCCCACAATGAATGGTTGGCAAAAATAGTTAATTTCAATGCAAGCCGTTCTGAAACCAATCGGCAAATTACTCAAAATCCTTAACTCGCCGAGAAAATCACTTTCTTTCCACAATGAATGTTTGGCATATAATAGTAAATATCGATGCAAGCAGTTCTGAAACCAATCGGCAAATTACTCAAAATGCTTAACTCGCCGAGAAAATCACTTTTGTTGGACAATGAATGTCTGGCAAAAAATAGTAAATTTCAATGCAAGCCGTTCTGAAACCAACCGAAAAATTACTCAAAATGCTGAACGCGCCGAGAAAATCACTTTTTTCCCACAATGAATGTCTGGCAAAAAATAGTTAATTTTGATGAAAGACGTTCTGAAACGAAACGGCAAATTACTCGAAATGCTTAACTCGCCGGGAAAATCACTTTTTTCCCACAATGAATGGTTGGCAAAAAAAATTAATTTCAATGCAAGCCGTTCTGAAACGAATCGGCAAATTACTCAAAATGCTTAACTCGCCGAGGAAATCACATTTTTCCCACAATGAATGGTTGGCAAATAATAGTAAATATCAATGCAAGCCGTTCTGAAACCAATCGGCAAATTACTGAAAATGCTTAACTCGCCGAGAAAATCACTTTTGTTGCACAATGAATGCCTGGCAAAAAATAGTAAATTTCAATGCAAGCCGTTCGGAAACCAACCGGCAAATTACTCAAAATGCTTAACGCGCCGAGAAAATCACTTTTGCTCCACAATGAATGTCTGGCAAAAAATAGTAAATGTCAATGCAAGTCGTTTTGAAACCAAGCGGCAAATTACTCAAAATGCTTAACGCGCCGAGAAAATCACTTTTTTCCCACAATGAATGTCTGGCAAAAAATAGTTAATTTTGATGCAGGACGTTCTGAAACCAATCGGCAAATTACTCAAAATGCTGAACTCGCCGAGAAAATCACTTTTTTCCCACAATGAATGGTTGGCAAAAAATAGTAAATGTCAATGCAAACCGTTCTGAAACGAATCGGCAAATTACTCAAAATGCTTAACGCGCCGGGAAAATCACTTTTTTCCCACAATGAATGGTTGGCAAAAATAGTTAATTTCAATGCAAGCCGTTCTGAAACCAATCGGCAAATTACTCAAAATGCTTAACTCGCCGAGAAAATCACTTTCTTTCCACAATGAATGTCTGGCAATAAATAGTTAATTTTGATGCAAGCCGTTCAGAAACGAATCGGCAAATTACTCAAAATGCTTAACTCGCCGAGGAAATCACTTTTTTCCCACAATAAATGGTTGGCAAATAATAGTAAATATCGATGCAAGCCGTTCTGAAATCAATCGGCAAATTACTCAAAATGCTTAACTCGCCGAGAAAATCACTTTCTTTCCACAATGAACGTCTGGCAAAAAATAGTAAATTTTAATGCAAGCCGTTCTGAAACCAATCGGCAAATTACTCAAAATGCTTATCTCGCCGAGAAAATCACTTTTGTTCCACAATGAATGTCTGGCAAAAAATGGTAAATTTCAATGCTAGCCGTTCTGAAACCAATCGGCAAATTAGTCAAAACGCTTAACTCGCCGAGAAAATCACTTTTGTTTCACAATGAATGTCTGGCAAAAATTAGTAAATTTCAATGCAAGCCGATCTGAAACCAATCGGAAAATTAGTCAAAACGCTTAACTCGCCGAGAAAATCACTTTTGTTCCACAATGAATGCCTGGCAAAAAATAGTAAATGTCAATGCAAGCCGTTGTGAAACCAAGCGGCAAATTACTCAAAATGCTTAACGCGCCGAGAAAATCACTTTTATCCCACAATGAATGTCTGGCAAAAAATAGTTAATTTTGATGAAAGACGTTATGAAACGAATCGGCAAATTACTCGAAATGCTTAACTCGCCGCGAAAATCGCTTTTTTCCCACAATGAATGGCTGGCAAAAAATAGTTCATTTTGATGCAAGACGTTCTGAAACGAATCGGCAAATTACTCAAAATGCTTAACTCGCCGAGAAAATCACTATTTTCCCACAATGAATGGTTGGCAAAAAATAGTTAATTTCAATGCAAGCCGTTCCGAAACCAATCGGAAAATTACTCAAAATGCTTAACGCGTCGAGAAAATCACTTTTTTCCCACAATGAATGGTTGGCAAATAATAGTAAATATCAATGCAAGCCGTTCTGAAACCAATCGGCAAATTACTCAAATTGCTTAACTCGCCGAGAAAATCACTTTTGTTGCACAATGAATGACTGGCAAAAAATAGTAAATTTCAATGCAAGCCGTTCTGAAACCAACCGGCAAATTTCTCAAAATGCTTAACGCGCCGAGAAAATCACTTTTATCCCACAATGAATGTCTGGCAAAAAAGTAGTTAATTTTGATGAAAGACGTTCTGAAACGAATCGGCAAATTACTCGAAATGCTTAACTCGCCGCGAAAATCGCTTTTTTCCCACAATGAATGGTTGGCAAAAATAGTTAATTTCAATGCAAGCCGTTCTGAAACCAATCCGCAAAATGCTTAACTCGCCGAGAAAATCACTTTCTTTCCACAATGAATGTCTGGCAAAAAATAGTATATGTCAATGCAAGCCGTTCTGAAACCAATCGGAAAATTAGTCAAAACGCTTAACTCGCCGCGAAAATCACTTTTTTCCCACAATGAATGGTTGGCAAAAAATAGTTAATTTCAATGCAAGCCGCTCGGAAACCAACCGGCAAATTACTCAAAATGCTTAACTCGCCGAGAAAATCACTTTTTTCCCCACAATGAATGTTTGGCAATAAATAGTTAATTTTGATGCAAGCCGTTCTGAAACGAATCGGCAAATTACTCAAAATGCTTAACGTGCCGAGAAAATCACTTTTTTCCCACAATGAATGTCTGGCAAAAAATAGTTAATTTTGATGCAAGACGATCTGAAACCAATCGGCAAATTACTCAAAATGCTTAACTCGCCGAGAAAATCACTTTTTTCCCACAACGAATGGTTGGCAAAAAATAGTAAATGTCAATGCAAGCCGTTCTGAAACCAAGCGGCAAATTACTCAAAATGCTTAACACGCCGGGAAAATCACTTTTTTCCCACAATGAATGGTTGGGAAAAACAGTTAATTTCAATGCAAGCCGTTCTGATACCAATCGGCAAATTACTCCAAATGCTTAACTCGCCGAGAAAATCACTTTCTTTCCACAATGAATGTCTGGCAATAAATAGTTAATTTTGATGCAAGACGTTCTGAAACGAATCGGCAAATTACTCAAAATGCTTAACTCGCCGAGGAAATCATTTTTTCACACAATGAATGGTTGGCAAATAATAGTAAATATCAATGCAAGCCGTTCTGAAACCAATCGGCAAATTACTCAAAATGCTATCTCGCCGAGAAAATCACTTTTGTTGCACAATGAATGTCTGGCAAAAAATAGTAATTTTCAATGCAAGCCGTTCTGAAACCAACCGGCAAATTACTCAAAATGCTTAACGCGCCGAGAAAATCACTTTTTTCCCACAATGAATATCTGGCAAAAAATAGTTAATTTTGATGAAAGACGTTCTGAAACGAATCGGGAATTACTCGAAATGCTTAACTCGCCGGGAAAATCACTTTTTTCCCACAATGAATATCTGGCAAAAAATAGTTAATTTCAATGCAAGCCGTTCTGAAACCAATCCGCAAATTACTCAAAATGCTTAACTCGCCGAGAAAATCACTTTCTTTCCACAATGAATGGTTGGCAAAAAATAGTTAATTTCAATGCAAGCCGTTCTGAAACCAAGCGGCAAATTACTCAAAATGCTTAACTCGCCGAGAAAATCACTTTCTTTCCACAATGAATGTCTGGCAATAAATAGTTAATTTTGATGCAAGATGTTCTGAAACGAATCGGCAATTTACTCAAAATGCTTAACTCGCCGAGGAAATCACTTTTTTCACACAATGAATGGTTGGCAAATAATAGTAAATATCAATGCAAGCCGTTCTGAAACAAATCGGCAAATTACTCAAAATGCTATCTCGCCGAGAAAATCACTTTTGTTGCACAATGAATGTCTGGCAAAAAATAGTAATTTTCAATGCAAGCCGTTCTGAAACCAACCGGCAAATTACTCAAAATGCTTAACGCGCCGGGAAAATCACTTTTTTCCCACAATGAATGGTTGGCAAAAATAGTTAATTTCAATGCAAGCCGTTCTGAAACCAATCGGCAAATTACTCCAAATGCTTAACTCGCCGAGAAAATCACTTTCTTTCCACAATGAATGTCTGGCAATAAATAGTTAATTTTGATGCAAGACGTTCTGAAACGAATCGGCAAATTACTCAAAATGCTTAACTCGCCGAGGAAATCATTTTTTCACACAATGAATGGTTGGCAAATAATAGTAAATATCAATGCAAGCCGTTCTGAAACCAATCGGCAAATTACTCAAAATGCTATCTCGCCGAGAAAATCACTTTTGTCCCCACAATGAATGGTTGGCAAAAATAGTTAATTTCAATGCAAGCCGTTCTGAAACCAATCCGCAAATTACTCAAAATGCTTACTCGCCGAGAAAATCACTTTCTTTCCACAATGAATGTCTGGCAAAAAATAGTACATGTCAATGCAAGCCGTTCTGAAACCAAGCGGCAAATTACTCAAAATGCTTAACTCGCCGAGAAAATCACTTTTGTTGCACAATGAATGGCTGGCATAAAATAGTAAATTTCAATGCAAGCCGTTCGGAAACCAACCGGCAAATTACTCAAAATGCTTAACGCGCCGAGAAAATCACTTTTGTTCCACAATGAATGTCTGGCAAAAAATAGTAAATGTCAATGCAAGTCGTTGTGAAACCAAGCGGCAAATTACTCAAAATGCTGAACGCGCCGAGAAAATCACTTTTTTCCCACAATGAATATCTGGCAAAAAATAGTTAATTTTGATGCAAGACGTTCTGAAACCAATCGGCAAATTACTCAAAATGCTGAACTCGCCGAGAAAATCACTTTTTTCCCACAATGAATGGTTGGCAAAAAATAGTAAATGTCAATGCAAACCGTTCTGAAACCAAGCGGCAAATTACTCAAAATGCTTAACGCGCCGGGAAAATCACTTTTTTCCCACAATGAATGGTTGGCAAAAATAGTTAATTTCAATGCAATCCGTTCTGAAACCAATCGGTAAATTACTCAAAATGCTTAACTCGCCGAGAAAATCACTTTCTTTCCACAATGAATGTTTGGCATATAATAGTAAATATCGATGCAAGCAGTTCTGAAACCAATCGGCAAATTACTCAAAATGCTTAACTCGCCGAGAAAATCACTTTTGTTGGACAATGAATGTCTGGCAAAAAATAGTAAATTTCAATGCAAGCCGTTCTGAAACCAACCGGCAAATTACTCAAAATGCTGAACGCGCCGAGAAAATCACTTTTTTCCCACAATGAATGTCTGGCAAAAAATAGTTAATTTTGATGAAAGACGTTCTGAAACGAAACGGCAAATTACTCGAAATGCTTAACTCGCCGGGAAAATCACTTTTTTCCCACAATGAATGGTTGGCAAAAATAGTTAATTTCAATGCAAGCCGTTCTGAAACCAATCGGCAAATTACTCAAAATCCTTAACTCGCCGAGAAAATCACTTTCTTTCCACAATGAATGTTTGGCATATAATAGTAAATATCGATGCAAGCAGTTCTGAAACCAATCGGCAAATTACTCAAAATGCTTAACTCGCCGAGAAAATCACTTTTGTTGGACAATGAATGTCTGGCAAAAAATAGTAAATTTCAATGCAAGCCGTTCTGAAACCAACCGAAAAATTACTCAAAATGCTGAACGCGCCGAGAAAATCACTTTTTTCCCACAATGAATGTCTGGCAAAAAATAGTTAATTTTGATGAAAGACGTTCTGAAACGAAACGGCAAATTACTCGAAATGCTTAACTCGCCGGGAAAATCACTTTTTTCCCACAATGAATGGTTGGCAAAAAAAATTAATTTCAATGCAAGCCGTTCTGAAACGAATCGGCAAATTACTCAAAATGCTTAACTCGCCGAGGAAATCACATTTTTCCCACAATGAATGGTTGGCAAATAATAGTAAATATCAATGCAAGCCGTTCGGAAACCAACCGGCAAATTACTCAAAATGCTTAACGCGCCGAGAAAATCACTTTTGCTCCACAATGAATGTCTGGCAAAAAATAGTAAATGTCAATGCAAGTCGTTTTGAAACCAAGCGGCAAATTACTCAAAATGCTTAACGCGCCGAGAAAATCACTTTTTTCCCACAATGAATGTCTGGCAAAAAATAGTTAATTTTGATGCAGGACGTTCTGAAACCAATCGGCAAATTACTCAAAATGCTGAACTCGCCGAGAAAATCACTTTTTTCCCACAATGAATGGTTGGCAAAAAATAGTAAATGTCAATGCAAACCGTTCTGAAACGAATCGGCAAATTACTCAAAATGCTTAACGCGCCGGGAAAATCACTTTTTTCCCACAATGAATGGTTGGCAAAAATAGTTAATTTCAATGCAAGCCGTTCTGAAACCAATCGGCAAATTACTCAAAATGCTTAACTCGCCGAGAAAATCACTTTCTTTCCACAATGAATGTCTGGCAATAAATAGTTAATTTTGATGCAAGCCGTTCAGAAACGAATCGGCAAATTACTCAAAATGCTTAACTCGCCGAGGAAATCACTTTTTTCCCACAATAAATGGTTGGCAAATAATAGTAAATATCGATGCAAGCCGTTCTGAAATCAATCGGCAAATTACTCAAAATGCTTAACTCGCCGAGAAAATCACTTTCTTTCCACAATGAACGTCTGGCAAAAAATAGTAAATTTTAATGCAAGCCGTTCTGAAACCAATCGGCAAATTACTCAAAATGCTTATCTCGCCGAGAAAATCACTTTTGTTCCACAATGAATGTCTGGCAAAAAATGGTAAATTTCAATGCTAGCCGTTCTGAAACCAATCGGCAAATTAGTCAAAACGCTTAACTCGCCGAGAAAATCACTTTTGTTTCACAATGAATGTCTGGCAAAAATTAGTAAATTTCAATGCAAGCCGATCTGAAACCAATCGGAAAATTAGTCAAAACGCTTAACTCGCCGAGAAAATCACTTTTGTTCCACAATGAATGCCTGGCAAAAAATAGTAAATGTCAATGCAAGCCGTTGTGAAACCAAGCGGCAAATTACTCAAAATGCTTAACGCGCCGAGAAAATCACTTTTATCCCACAATGAATGTCTGGCAAAAAATAGTTAATTTTGATGAAAGACGTTATGAAACGAATCGGCAAATTACTCGAAATGCTTAACTCGCCGCGAAAATCGCTTTTTTCCCACAATGAATGGCTGGCAAAAAATAGTTCATTTTGATGCAAGACGTTCTGAAACGAATCGGCAAATTACTCAAAATGCTTAACTCGCCGAGAAAATCACTATTTTCCCACAATGAATGGTTGGCAAAAAATAGTTAATTTCAATGCAAGCCGTTCCGAAACCAATCGGAAAATTACTCAAAATGCTTAACGCGTCGAGAAAATCACTTTTTTCCCACAATGAATGGTTGGCAAATAATAGTAAATATCAATGCAAGCCGTTCTGAAACCAATCGGCAAATTACTCAAATTGCTTAACTCGCCGAGAAAATCACTTTTGTTGCACAATGAATGACTGGCAAAAAATAGTAAATTTCAATGCAAGCCATTCTGAAACCAACCGGCAAATTTCTCAAAATGCTTAACGCGCCGAGAAAATCACTTTTATCCCACAATGAATGTCTGGCAAAAAAGTAGTTAATTTTGATGAAAGACGTTCTGAAACGAATCGGCAAATTACTCGAAATGCTTAACTCGCCGCGAAAATCGCTTTTTTCCCACAATGAATGGTTGGCAAAAATAGTTAATTTCAATGCAAGCCGTTCTGAAACCAATCCGCAAAATGCTTAACTCGCCGAGAAAATCACTTTCTTTCCACAATGAATGTCTGGCAAAAAATAGTATATGTCAATGCAAGCCGTTCTGAAACCAATCGGAAAATTAGTCAAAACGCTTAACTCGCCGCGAAAATCACTTTTTTCCCACAATGAATGGTTGGCAAAAAATAGTTAATTTCAATGCAAGCCGCTCGGAAACCAACCGGCAAATTACTCAAAATGCTTAACTCGCCGAGAAAATCACTTTTTTCCCCACAATGAATGTTTGGCAATAAATAGTTAATTTTGATGCAAGCCGTTCTGAAACGAATCGGCAAATTACTCAAAATGCTTAACGTGCCGAGAAAATCACTTTTTTCCCACAATGAATGTCTGGCAAAAAATAGTTAATTTTGATGCAAGACGATCTGAAACCAATCGGCAAATTACTCAAAATGCTTAACTCGCCGAGAAAATCACTTTTTTCCCACAACGAATGGTTGGCAAAAAATAGTAAATGTCAATGCAAGCCGTTCTGAAACCAAGCGGCAAATTACTCAAAATGCTTAACACGCCGGGAAAATCACTTTTTTCCCACAATGAATGGTTGGGAAAAACAGTTAATTTCAATGCAAGCCGTTCTGAAACCAATCGGCAAATTACTCCAAATGCTTAACTCGCCGAGAAAATCACTTTCTTTCCACAATGAATGTCTGGCAATAAATAGTTAATTTTGATGCAAGGCGTTCTGAAACGAATCGGCAAATTACTCAAAATGCTTAACTCGCCGAGGAAATCATTTTTTCACACAATGAATGGTTGGCAAATAATAGTAAATATCAATGCAAGCCGTTCTGAAACCAATCGGCAAATTACTCAAAATGCTATCTCGCCGAGAAAATCACTTTTGTTGCACAATGAATGTCTGGCAAAAAATAGTAATTTTCAATGCAAGCCGTTCTGAAACCAACCGGCAAATTACTCAAAATGCTTAACGCGCCGAGAAAATCACTTTTTTCCCACAATGAATATCTGGCAAAAAATAGTTAATTTTGATGAAAGACGTTCTGAAACGAATCGGGAATTACTCGAAATGCTTAACTCGCCGGGAAAATCACTTTTTTCCCACAATGAATATCTGGCAAAAAATAGTTAATTTCAATGCAAGCCGTTCTGAAACCAATCCGCAAATTACTCAAAATGCTTAACTCGCCGAGAAAATCACTTTCTTTCCACAATGAATGGTTGGCAAAAAATAGTTAATTTCAATGCAAGCCGTTCTGAAACCAATCGGAAAATTAGTCAAAACGCTTAACGCGCCGAGAAAATCACTTTTTTCCCACAATGAATGTCTGGCAAACATAGTTAATTTTGATGCAAGACGATCTGAAACCAATCGGCAAATTACTCAAAATGCTTAACTCGCCGAGAAAATCACTTTTTTCCCACAATGAATGGTTGGCAAAAAATAGTAAATGCCAATGCAAGCCGTTCTGAAACCAAGCGGCAAATTACTCAAAATGCTTAACTCGCCGAGAAAATCACTTTCTTTCCACAATGAATGTCTGGCAATAAATAGTTAATTTTGATGCAAGATGTTCTGAAACGAATCGGCAATTTACTCAAAATGCTTAACTCGCCGAGGAAATCACTTTTTTCACACAATGAATGGTTGGCAAATAATAGTAAATATCAATGCAAGCCGTTCTGAAACAAATCGGCAAATTACTCAAAATGCTATCTCGCCGAGAAAATCACTTTTGTTGCACAATGAATGTCTGGCAAAAAATAGTAATTTTCAATGCAAGCCGTTCTGAAACCAACCGGCAAATTACTCAAAATGCTTAACGCGCCGGGAAAATCACTTTTTTCCCACAATGAATGGTTGGCAAAAATAGTTAATTTCAATGCAAGCCGTTCTGAAACCAATCGGCAAATTACTCCAAATGCTTAACTCGCCGAGAAAATCACTTTCTTTCCACAATGAATGTCTGGCAATAAATAGTTAATTTTGATGCAAGACGTTCTGAAACGAATCGGCAAATTACTCAAAATGCTTAACTCGCCGAGGAAATCATTTTTTCACACAATGAATGGTTGGCAAATAATAGTAAATATCAATGCAAGCCGTTCTGAAACCAATCGGCAAATTACTCAAAATGCTATCTCGCCGAGAAAATCACTTTTGTTGCACAATGAATGTCTGGCAAAAAATAGTAATTTTCAATGCAAGCCGTTCTGAAACCAACCGGCAAATTACTCAAAATGCTTAACGCGCCGAGAAAATCACTTTTTTCCCACAATGAATATCTGGCAAAAAATAGTTAATTTTGATGAAAGACGTTCTGAAACGAATCGGGAATTACTCGAAATGCTTAACTCGCCGGGAAAATCACTTTTTTCCCACAATGAATGGTTGGCAAATAATAGTAAATATCAATGCAAGCCGTTCTGAAACCAATCGGCAAATTACTGAAAATGCTTAACTCGCCGAGAAAATCACTTTTGTTGCACAATGAATGCCTGGCAAAAAATAGTAAATTTCAATGCAAGCCGTTCGGAAACCAACCGGCAAATTACTCAAAATGCTTAACGCGCCGAGAAAATCACTTTTGCTCCACAATGAATGTCTGGCAAAAAATAGTAAATGTCAATGCAAGTCGTTTTGAAACCAAGCGGCAAATTACTCAAAATGCTTAACGCGCCGAGAAAATCACTTTTTTCCCACAATGAATGTCTGGCAAAAAATAGTTAATTTTGATGCAGGACGTTCTGAAACCAATCGGCAAATTACTCAAAATGCTGAACTCGCCGAGAAAATCACTTTTTTCCCACAATGAATGGTTGGCAAAAAATAGTAAATGTCAATGCAAACCGTTCTGAAACGAATCGGCAAATTACTCAAAATGCTTAACGCGCCGGGAAAATCACTTTTTTCCCACAATGAATGGTTGGCAAAAATAGTTAATTTCAATGCAAGCCGTTCTGAAACCAATCGGCAAATTACTCAAAATGCTTAACTCGCCGAGAAAATCACTTTCTTTCCACAATGAATGTCTGGCAATAAATAGTTAATTTTGATGCAAGCCGTTCAGAAACGAATCGGCAAATTACTCAAAATGCTTAACTCGCCGAGGAAATCACTTTTTTCCCACAATAAATGGTTGGCAAATAATAGTAAATATCGATGCAAGCCGTTCTGAAATCAATCGGCAAATTACTCAAAATGCTTAACTCGCCGAGAAAATCACTTTCTTTCCACAATGAACGTCTGGCAAAAAATAGTAAATTTTAATGCAAGCCGTTCTGAAACCAATCGGCAAATTACTCAAAATGCTTATCTCGCCGAGAAAATCACTTTTGTTCCACAATGAATGTCTGGCAAAAAATGGTAAATTTCAATGCTAGCCGTTCTGAAACCAATCGGCAAATTAGTCAAAACGCTTAACTCGCCGAGAAAATCACTTTTGTTTCACAATGAATGTCTGGCAAAAATTAGTAAATTTCAATGCAAGCCGATCTGAAACCAATCGGAAAATTAGTCAAAACGCTTAACTCGCCGAGAAAATCACTTTTGTTCCACAATGAATGCCTGGCAAAAAATAGTAAATGTCAATGCAAGCCGTTGTGAAACCAAGCGGCAAATTACTCAAAATGCTTAACGCGCCGAGAAAATCACTTTTATCCCACAATGAATGTCTGGCAAAAAATAGTTAATTTTGATGAAAGACGTTATGAAACGAATCGGCAAATTACTCGAAATGCTTAACTCGCCGCGAAAATCGCTTTTTTCCCACAATGAATGGCTGGCAAAAAATAGTTCATTTTGATGCAAGACGTTCTGAAACGAATCGGCAAATTACTCAAAATGCTTAACTCGCCGAGAAAATCACTATTTTCCCACAATGAATGGTTGGCAAAAAATAGTTAATTTCAATGCAAGCCGTTCCGAAACCAATCGGAAAATTACTCAAAATGCTTAACGCGTCGAGAAAATCACTTTTTTCCCACAATGAATGGTTGGCAAATAATAGTAAATATCAATGCAAGCCGTTCTGAAACCAATCGGCAAATTACTCAAATTGCTTAACTCGCCGAGAAAATCACTTTTGTTGCACAATGAATGACTGGCAAAAAATAGTAAATTTCAATGCAAGCCATTCTGAAACCAACCGGCAAATTTCTCAAAATGCTTAACGCGCCGAGAAAATCACTTTTATCCCACAATGAATGTCTGGCAAAAAAGTAGTTAATTTTGATGAAAGACGTTCTGAAACGAATCGGCAAATTACTCGAAATGCTTAACTCGCCGCGAAAATCGCTTTTTTCCCACAATGAATGGTTGGCAAAAATAGTTAATTTCAATGCAAGCCGTTCTGAAACCAATCCGCAAAATGCTTAACTCGCCGAGAAAATCACTTTCTTTCCACAATGAATGTCTGGCAAAAAATAGTATATGTCAATGCAAGCCGTTCTGAAACCAATCGGAAAATTAGTCAAAACGCTTAACTCGCCGCGAAAATCACTTTTTTCCCACAATGAATGGTTGGCAAAAAATAGTTAATTTCAATGCAAGCCGCTCGGAAACCAACCGGCAAATTACTCAAAATGCTTAACTCGCCGAGAAAATCACTTTTTTCCCCACAATGAATGTTTGGCAATAAATAGTTAATTTTGATGCAAGCCGTTCTGAAACGAATCGGCAAATTACTCAAAATGCTTAACGTGCCGAGAAAATCACTTTTTTCCCACAATGAATGTCTGGCAAAAAATAGTTAATTTTGATGCAAGACGATCTGAAACCAATCGGCAAATTACTCAAAATGCTTAACTCGCCGAGAAAATCACTTTTTTCCCACAACGAATGGTTGGCAAAAAATAGTAAATGTCAATGCAAGCCGTTCTGAAACCAAGCGGCAAATTACTCAAAATGCTTAACACGCCGGGAAAATCACTTTTTTCCCACAATGAATGGTTGGGAAAAACAGTTAATTTCAATGCAAGCCGTTCTGAAACCAATCGGCAAATTACTCCAAATGCTTAACTCGCCGAGAAAATCACTTTCTTTCCACAATGAATGTCTGGCAATAAATAGTTAATTTTGATGCAAGGCGTTCTGAAACGAATCGGCAAATTACTCAAAATGCTTAACTCGCCGAGGAAATCATTTTTTCACACAATGAATGGTTGGCAAATAATAGTAAATATCAATGCAAGCCGTTCTGAAACCAATCGGCAAATTACTCAAAATGCTATCTCGCCGAGAAAATCACTTTTGTTGCACAATGAATGTCTGGCAAAAAATAGTAATTTTCAATGCAAGCCGTTCTGAAACCAACCGGCAAATTACTCAAAATGCTTAACGCGCCGAGAAAATCACTTTTTTCCCACAATGAATATCTGGCAAAAAATAGTTAATTTTGATGAAAGACGTTCTGAAACGAATCGGGAATTACTCGAAATGCTTAACTCGCCGGGAAAATCACTTTTTTCCCACAATGAATATCTGGCAAAAAATAGTTAATTTCAATGCAAGCCGTTCTGAAACCAATCCGCAAATTACTCAAAATGCTTAACTCGCCGAGAAAATCACTTTCTTTCCACAATGAATGGTTGGCAAAAAATAGTTAATTTCAATGCAAGCCGTTCTGAAACCAATCGGAAAATTAGTCAAAACGCTTAACGCGCCGAGAAAATCACTTTTGTTCCACAATGAATGTCTGGCAAAAAAATAGTAAATGTCAATGCAAGCCGTTGTGAAACCAAGCGGCAAATTACTCAAAATGCTTAACGCGCCGAGAAAATCACTTTTTTCCCACAATGAATGTCTGGCAAACATAGTTAATTTTGATGCAAGACGATCTGAAACCAATCGGCAAATTACTCAAAATGCTTAACTCGCCGAGAAAATCACTTTTTTCCCACAATGAATGGTTGGCAAAAAATAGTAAATGCCAATGCAAGCCGTTCTGAAACCAAGCGGCAAATTACTCAAAATGCTTAACTCGCCGAGAAAATCACTTTCTTTCCACAATGAATGTCTGGCAATAAATAGTTAATTTTGATGCAAGATGTTCTGAAACGAATCGGCAATTTACTCAAAATGCTTAACTCGCCGAGGAAATCACTTTTTTCACACAATGAATGGTTGGCAAATAATAGTAAATATCAATGCAAGCCGTTCTGAAACAAATCGGCAAATTACTCAAAATGCTATCTCGCCGAGAAAATCACTTTTGTTGCACAATGAATGTCTGGCAAAAAATAGTAATTTTCAATGCAAGCCGTTCTGAAACCAACCGGCAAATTACTCAAAATGCTTAACGCGCCGGGAAAATCACTTTTTTCCCACAATGAATGGTTGGCAAAAATAGTTAATTTCAATGCAAGCCGTTCTGAAACCAATCGGCAAATTACTCCAAATGCTTAACTCGCCGAGAAAATCACTTTCTTTCCACAATGAATGTCTGGCAATAAATAGTTAATTTTGATGCAAGACGTTCTGAAACGAATCGGCAAATTACTCAAAATGCTTAACTCGCCGAGGAAATCATTTTTTCACACAATGAATGGTTGGCAAATAATAGTAAATATCAATGCAAGCCGTTCTGAAACCAATCGGCAAATTACTCAAAATGCTATCTCGCCGAGAAAATCACTTTTGTTGCACAATGAATGTCTGGCAAAAAATAGTAATTTTCAATGCAAGCCGTTCTGAAACCAACCGGCAAATTACTCAAAATGCTTAACGCGCCGAGAAAATCACTTTTTTCCCACAATGAATATCTGGCAAAAAATAGTTAATTTTGATGAAAGACGTTCTGAAACGAATCGGGAATTACTCGAAATGCTTAACTCGCCGGGAAAATCACTTTTTTCCCACAATGAATATCTGGCAAAAAATAGTTATTTTCAATGCAAGCCGTTCTGAAACCAATCCGCAAATTACTCAAAATGCTTAACTCGCCGAGAAAATCACTTTCTTTCCACAATGAATGGTTGGCAAAAAATAGTTAATTTCAATGCAAGCCGTTCTGAAACCAATCGGAAAATTAGTCAAAACGCTTAACGCGCCGAGAAAATCACTTTTGTTCCACAATGAATGTCTGGCAAAAAATAGTAAATGTCAATGCAAGCCGTTGTGAAACCAAGCGGCAAATTACTCAAAATGCTTAACGCGCCGAGAAAATCACTTTTTTCCCACAATGAATGTCTGGCAAAAATAGTTAATTTTGATGCAAGACGATCTGAAACCAATCGGCAAATTACTCAAAATGCTTAACTCGCCGAGAAAATCACTTTTTTCCCACAATGAATGGTTGGCAAAAAATAGTAAATGCCAATGCAAGCCGTTCTGAAACCAAGCGGCAAATTACTCAAAATGCTTAACTCGCCGAGAAAATCACTTTCTTTCCACAATGAATGTCTGGCAATAAATAGTTAATTTTGATGCAAGATGTTCTGAAACGAATCGGCAATTTACTCAAAATGCTTAACTCGCCGAGGAAATCACTTTTTTCACACAATGAATGGTTGGCAAATAATAGTAAATATCAATGCAAGCCGTTCTGAAACAAATCGGCAAATTACTCAAAATGCTATCTCGCCGAGAAAATCACTTTTGTTGCACAATGAATGTCTGGCAAAAAATAGTAATTTTCAATGCAAGCCGTTCTGAAACCAACCGGCAAATTACTCAAAATGCTTAACGCGCCGAGAAAATCACTTTTTTCCCACAATGAATATCTGGCAAAAAATAGTTAATTTTGATGAAAGACGTTCTGAAATGAATCGGGAAATTACTCGAAATGCTTAACTCGCCGGGAAAATCACTTTTTTCCCACAATGAATGGTTGGCAAAAATAGTTAATTTCAACGCAAGCCGTTCTGAAACCAAGCGGCAAATTACTCAAAATGCTTAACGCGCCGAGAAAATCACTTTTTTCCCACAATGAATGTTTGACAATAAATAGTTAATTTTGATGCAAGCCGTTCAGAAACGAATCGGCAAATTACTCAAAATGCTTAACTTGCCGAGAAAATCACTATTTTCCCACAATGAATGGTTGGCAAAAAATAGTTAATTTCAATGCAAGCCGTTCCGAAACCAATCGGCAAATTACTCAAAATGCTTAACGCGCCGAGAAAATCACTTTTATCCCACAATGAATGTCTGGCAAAAAATAGTTAATTTTGATGAAAGACGTTCTGAAACGAATCGGCAAATTACTCGAAATGCTTAACTCGCCGCGAAAATCGCTTTTTTCCCACAATGAATGGCTGGCAAAAAATAGTTCATTTTGATGCAAGCCGTTCTGAAACCAAGCGGCAAATTACTCAAAATGCTTAACGCGCTGAGAAAATCACTTTTTTCCCACAATGAATGTTTGACAATAAATAGTTAATTTTGATGCAAGCCGTTCTGAAACGAATCGGCAAATTACTCAAAATGCTTAACACGCCGAGAAAATCACTTTTGTTGCACAATGAATGTCTGGCAAAAAATAGTAAATTTCAATGCAAGCCGTTCTGAAACCAACCGGCAAATTACTCAAAATGCTTAACGCGCCGAGAAAATCACTTTTTTCCCACAATGAATGGTTGGCAAATAATAGTAAATATCAATGCAAGCCGTTCTGAAACCAATCGGCAAATTACTCAAAATGCTTAACTCGCCGAGAAAATCACTTCTGTTGCACAATGAATGTCTGGCAAAAAATAGTAAATTTCAATGCAAGCCATTCTGAAACCAACCGGCAAATTACTCAAAATGCTTAACGCGCGGAGAAAATCACTTTTATCCCACAATGAATGTCTGGCAAAAAATAGTTAATTTTGATGAAAGACGTTCTGAAACGAATCGGCAAATTACTCGAAATGCTTAACTCGCCGCGAAAATCGCTTTTTTCCCACAATGAATGGCTGGCAAAAAATAGTTCATTTTGATGCAAGCCGTTCTGAAACCAAGCGGCAAATTACTCAAAATGCTTAACGCGCTGAGAAAATCACTTTTTTCCCACAATGAATGTCTGGCAAAAAATAGTTAATTTTGATGCAAGACGTTCTGAAACGAATCGGCAAAAAACTCAAAATGCTTAACTCGCCGAGGAAATCACTTTGTTCCCACAATGAATGGTTGGCAAATAATAGTAAATGTCAATGCAAGCCGTTCTGAAACAAATCGGCAAATTACTCAAAATGCTATCTCGCCGAGAAAATCACTTTTGTTGCACAATGAATGTCTGGCAAAAAATAGTAATTTTCAATGCAAGCCGTTCTGAAACCAACCGGCAAATTACTCAAAATGCTTAACGCGCCGAGAAAATCACTTTTTTCCCACAATGAATATCTGGCAAAAAATAGTTAATTTTGATGAAAGACGTTCTGAAATGAATCGGGAAATTACTCGAAATGCTTAACTCGCCGGGAAAATCACTTTTTTCCCACAATGAATGGTTGGCAAAAATAGTTAATTTCAACGCAAGCCGTTCTGAAACCAAGCGGCAAATTACTCAAAAT
The DNA here is from genome assembly GCF_047496885.1 of Scyliorhinus torazame. Classification (NCBI taxonomy): domain Eukaryota; kingdom Metazoa; phylum Chordata; class Chondrichthyes; order Carcharhiniformes; family Scyliorhinidae; genus Scyliorhinus; species Scyliorhinus torazame. The sequence continues at coordinate 228,399,964 of NC_092715.1, read as the reverse complement.
GCTTAACGCGCCGAGAAAATCACTTTTTTCCCACAATGAATGTTTGACAATAAATAGTTAATTTTGATGCAAGCCGTTCAGAAACGAATCGGCAAATTACTCAAAATGCTTAACTTGCCGAGAAAATCACTATTTTCCCACAATGAATGGTTGGCAAAAAATAGTTAATTTCAATGCAAGCCGTTCCGAAACCAATCGGCAAATTACTCAAAATGCTTAACGCGCCGAGAAAATCACTTTTATCCCACAATGAATGTCTGGCAAAAAATAGTTAATTTTGATGAAAGACGTTCTGAAACGAATCGGCAAATTACTCGAAATGCTTAACTCGCCGCGAAAATCGCTTTTTTCCCACAATGAATGGCTGGCAAAAAATAGTTCATTTTGATGCAAGCCGTTCTGAAACCAAGCGGCAAATTACTCAAAATGCTTAACGCGCTGAGAAAATCACTTTTTTCCCACAATGAATGTTTGACAATAAATAGTTAATTTTGATGCAAGCCGTTCTGAAACGAATCGGCAAATTACTCAAAATGCTTAACACGCCGAGAAAATCACTTTTGTTGCACAATGAATGTCTGGCAAAAAATAGTAAATTTCAATGCAAGCCGTTCTGAAACCAACCGGCAAATTACTCAAAATGCTTAACGCGCCGAGAAAATCACTTTTTTCCCACAATGAATGGTTGGCAAATAATAGTAAATATCAATGCAAGCCGTTCTGAAACCAATCGGCAAATTACTCAAAATGCTTAACTCGCCGAGAAAATCACTTTTATCCCACAATGAATGTCTGGCAAAAAATAGTTAATTTTGATGAAAGACGTTCTGAAACGAATCGGCAAATTACTCGAAATGCTTAACTCGCCGCGAAAATCGCTTTTTCCCACAATGAATGGCTGGCAAAAAATAGTTCATTTTGATGCAAGCCGTTCTGAAACCAAGCGGCAAATTACTCAAAATGCTTAACGCGCTGAGAAAATCACTTTTTTCCCACAATGAATGTCTGGCAAAAAATAGTTAATTTTGATGCAAGACGTTCTGAAACGAATCGGCAAAAAACTCAAAATGCTTAACTCGCCGAGGAAATCACTTTGTTCCCACAATGAATGGTTGGCAAATAATAGTAAATGTCAATGCAAGCCGTTCTGAAACCAAGCGGCAAATTACTGAAAATGCTTAACTCGCCGAGAAAATCACTTTTGTTGCACAATGAATGTCTGGCAAAAAATAGTAAATTTCAATGCAAGCCGTTCGGAAACCAACCGGCAAATTACTCAAAATGCTTAACGCGCCGAGAAAATCACTTTTTTCCCACAATGAATGGTTGGAAAAAATAGTAAATGTCAATGCAAGCCGTTCTGAAACCAAGCGGCAAATTACTCAAAATGCTTAACGCGCCGGGAAAATCACTTTTTTCCCACAATGAATGGTTGGCAAAAATAGTTAATTTCAATGCAAGCCGTTCTGAAACCAATCGGCAAATTACTCCAAATGCTTAACTCGCCGAGAAAATCACTTTCTTTCCACAATGAATGTCTGGCAATAAATAGTTAATTTTGATGCAAGACGTTCTGAAACGAATCGGCAAATTACTCAAAATGCTTAACTCGCCGAGGAAATCACTTTTTTCACACAATGAATGGTTGGCAAATAATAGTAAATATCAATGCAAGCCGTTCTGAAACCAATCGGCAAATTACTCAAAATGCTATCTCGCCGAGAAAATCACTTTTGTTGCACAATGAATGTCTGGCAAAAAATAGTAATTTTCAATGCAAGCCGTTCTGAAACCAACCGGCAAATTACTCAAAATGCTTAACGCGCCGAGAAAATCACTTTTTTCCCACAATGAATATCTGGCAAAAAATAGTTAATTTTGATGAAAGACGTTCTGAAACGAATCGGGAAATTACTCGAAATGCTTAACTCGCCGGGAAAATCACTTTTTTCCCACAATGAATATCTGGCAAAAAATAGTTAATTTCAATGCAAGCCGTTCTGAAACCAATCCGCAAATTACTCAAAATGCTTAACTCGCCGAGAAAATCACTTTCTTTCCACAATGAATGTCTGGCAAAAAATAGTATATGTCAATGCAAGCCGTTCTGAAACCAATCGGAAAATTAGTCAAAACGATTAACTCGCCGCGAAAATCACTTTTTTCCCACAATGATTGGTTGGCAAAAAATAGTTAATTTCAATGCAAGCCGCTCTGAAACCAACCGGCAAATTACTCAAAATGCTTAACGCGCCGAGAAAATCACTTTTGTTCCACAATGAATGTCTGGCAGAAAATAGTAAATGTCAATGCAAGCCGTTGTGAAACCAAGCGGCAAATTACTCAAAATGCTTAACGCGCCGAGAAAATCACTTTTTTCCCACAATGAATGTCTGGCAAAAATAGTTAATTTTGATGCAAGACGATCTGAAACCAATCGGCAAATTACTCAAATGCTTAACTCGCCGAGAAAATCACTTTTTTCCCACAATGAATGGTTGGCAAAAAATAGTAAATGTCAATGCAAGCCGTTCTGAAACCAAGCGGCAAATTACTCAAAATGCTTAACGCGCCGGGAAAATCACTTTTTTCCCACAATGAATGTCTGGCAAAAATAGTTAATTTTGATGCAAGACGTTCTGAAACGAATCGGCAAATTACTCGAAATGCTTAACTCGCCGAGGAAATCACTTTTTTCACACAATGAATGGTTGGCAAATAATAGTAAATATCAATGCAAGCCGTTCTGAAACAAATCGGCAAATTACTCAAAATGCTATCTCGCCGAGAAAATCACTTTTGTTGCACAATGAATGTCTGGCAAAAAATAGTAATTTTCAATGCAAGCCGTTCTGAAACCAACCGGCAAATTACTCAAAATGCTTAACGCGCCGAGAAAATCACTTTTTTCCCACAATGAATATCTGGCAAAAAATAGTTAATTTTGATGAAAGACGTTCTGAAACGAATCGGGAAATTACTCGAAATGCTTAACTCGCCGGGAAAATCACTTTTTTCCCACAATGAATGGTTGGCAATAATAGTTAATTTCAATGCAAGCCGTTCTGTAACCAAGCGGCAAATTACTCAAAATGCTTAACGCGCCGAGAAAATCACTTTTTTCCCACAATGAATGTTTGACAATAAATAGTTAATTTTGATGCAAGCCGTTCAGAAACGAATCGGCAAATTACTCAAAATGCTTAACTCGCCGAGGAAATCACTTTTTTCCCACAATGAATGGTTGGCAAATAATAGTAAATATCGATGCAAGCCGTTGTGAAACCAATCGGCAAATTAGTCAAAACGCTTAACTCGCCGAGAAAATCACTTTTGTTGCACAATGAATGTCTGGCAAAAAATAGTAATTTTCAATGCAAGCCGTTCTGAAACCAATCGGCAAATTACTCCAAATGCTTAACTCGCCGAGAAAATCACTTTCTTTCCACAATGAATGTCTGGCAATAAATAGTTAATTTTGATGCAAGACGTTCTGAAACGAATCGGCAAATTACTCAAAATGCTTAACTCGCCGAGGAAATCACTTTTTTCACACAATGAATGGTTGGCAAATAATAGTAAATATCAATGCAAGCCGTTCTGAAACCAATCGGCAAATTACTCAAAATGCTATCTCGCCGAGAAAATCACTTTTGTTGCACAATGAATGTCTGGCAAAAAATAGTAATTTTCAATGCAAGCCGTCTGAAACCAACCGGCAAATTACTCAAAATGCTTAACGCGCCGAGAAAATCACTTTTTTCCCACAATGAATATCTGGCAAAAAATAGTTAATTTTGATGAAAGACGTTCTGAAACGAATCGGGAAATTACTCGAAATGCTTAACTCGCCGGGAAAATCACTTTTTTCCCCACAATGAATATCTGGCAAAAAATAATTAATTTCAATGCAAGCCGTTCTGAAACCAATCCGCAAATTACTCAAAATGCTTAACTCGCCGAGAAAATCACTTTCTTTCCACAATGAATGTCTGGCAAAAAATAGTATATGTCAATGCAAGCCGTTCTGAAACCAATCGGAAAATTAGTCAAAACGCTTAACTCGCCGCGAAAATCACTTTTTTCCCACAATGATTGGTTGGCAAAAAATAGTTAATTTCAATGCAAGCCGCTCTGAAACCAACCGGCAAATTACTCAAAATGCTTAACGCGCCGAGAAAATCACTTTTGTTCCACAATGAATGTCTGGCAAAAAATAGTAAATGTCAATGCAAGCCGTTGTGAAACCAAGCGGCAAATTACTCAAAATGCTTAACGCGCCGAGAAAATCACTTTTTTCCCACAATGAATGTCTGGCAAAAATAGTTAATTTTGATGCAAGACGATCTGAAACCAATCGGCAATTTACTCAAATGCTTAACTCGCCGAGAAAATCACTTTTTTTCCCACAATGAATGGTTGGCAAAAAATAGTAAATGTCAATGCAAGCCGTTCTGAAACCAAGCGGCAAATTACTCAAAATGCTTAACGCGCCGGGAAAATCACTTTTTTCCCACAATGAATGTCTGGCAAAAATAGTTAATTTTGATGCAAGACGTTCTGAAACGAATCGGCAAATTACTCAAAATGCTTAACTCGCCGAGGAAATCACTTTTTTCACACAATGAATGGTTGGCAAATAATAGTAAATATCAATGCAAGCCGTTCTGAAACCAATCGGCAAATTACTCAAAATGCTTATCTCGCCGAGAAAATCACTTTTGTTGCACAATGAATGTCTGGCAAAAAATAGTAATTTTCAATGCAAGCCGTTCTGAAACCAACCGGCAAATTACTCAAAATGCTTAACGCGCCGAGAAAATCACTTTTTTCCCACAATGAATATCTGGCAAAAAATAGTTAATTTTGATGAAAGACGTTCTGAAACGAATCGGGAAATTACTCGAAATGCTTAACTCGCCGGGAAAATCACTTTTTTCCCACAATGAATGGTTGGCAATAATAGTTAATTTCAATGCAAGCCGTTCTGTAACAAAGCGGCAAATTACTCAAGATGCTTAACGCGCCGAGAAAATCACTTTTTTCCCACAATGAATGGTTGGCCAATAATAGTAAATATCGATGCAAGCCGTTCTGAAACCAATCGGCAAATTAGTCAAAACGCTTAACTCGCCGAGAAAATCACTTTTGTTTCACAATGAATGTCTGGCAAAAATTAGTAAATTTCAATGCAAGCCGATCTGAAACCAATCGGAAAATTAGTCAAAACGCTTAACTCGCCGAGAAAATCACTTTTTTTCCACAATGAATGTCTGGCAAAAAATAGTAAATGTCAATGCAAGCCGTTCTGGAACCAATCGGCAAATTACTCAAAATGCTTAACTCGCCGAGAAAATCACTTTCTTTCCACAATGAATGTCTGGCAAAAAATAGTATATGTCAATGCAAGCCGTTCTGAAACCAATCGGAAAATTAGTCAAAACGCTTAACTCGCCGCGAAAATCACTTTTTTCCCACAATGAATGGTTGGCAAAAAATAGTTAATTTCAATGCAAACCGCTCTGAAACCAAGCGGCAAATTACTCAAAATGCTTAACGCGCTGAGAAAATCACTTTTTTCCCCGCAATGACTGTTTGGCAATAAATAGTTAATTTTGATGCAAGCCGTTCTGAAACGAATCGGCAAATTACTCAAAATGCTTAACTCGCCGAGGAAATCACTTTTTTCCCACAATGAATGGTTGGCAAATAATAGTAAATATCAATGCAAGTCGTTCTGAAACCAATCGGCAAATTACTGAAAATGCGTAACTCGCCGAGAAAATCACTTTTGTTGCACAATGAATGTCTGGCAAAAAATAGTAAATTTCAATGCAAGCCGTTCGGAAACCAACCGGCAAATTACTCAAAATGCTTAACGCGCCGAGAAAATCACTTTTGTTCCACAATGAATGTCTGGCAAAAAATAGTAAATGTCAATGCAAGCCGTTGTCAAACCAAGCGGCAAATTACTCAAAATGCTTAACGCGCCGAGAAAATCACTTTCTTTCCACAATGAATGTCTGGCAATAAATAGTTAATTTTGATGCAAGACGTTCTGAAACGAATCGGCAAATTACTCAAAATGCTTAACTCGCCGAGGAAATCACTTTTTTCACACAATGAATGGTTGGCAAATAATAGTAAATATCAATGCAAGCCGTTCTGAAACCAATCGGCAAATTACTCAAAATGCTTATCTCGCCGAGAAAATCACTTTTGTTGCACAAAGAATGTCTGGCAAAAAATAGTAATTTTCAATGCAAGCCGTTCTGAAACCAACCGGCAAATTATTCAAAATGCTTAACGCGCCGAGAAAATCACCTTTTTCCCACAATGAATATCTGGCAAAAAATAGTTAATTTTGATGAAAGTCGTTCTGGAACGAATCGGGAAATTACTCGAAATGCTTAACTCGCCGGGAAAATCACTTTTTTCCCACAATGAATGGTTGGCAAAAATAGTTAATTTCAATGCAAGCCGCTCTGAAACCAAGCGGCAAATTACTCAAAATGCTTAACGCGCCGAGAAAATCACTTTTTTCCCACAATGAATGTTTGACAATAAATAGTTAATTTTGATGCAAGCCGTTCAGAAACGAATCGGCAAATTACTCAAAATGCTTAACACGCCGAGGAAATCACTTTTTTCCCACAATGAATGGTTGGCAAATAATAGTAAATATCGATGCAAGCCGTTCTGAAACCAATCGGCAAATTACTCAAAATGCTTAACTCGCCGAGAAAATCGTTATTTTTGCCAACCATTCATTGTGGGAAAAAAGTGATTTTCCCGGCGAGTTAAGCATTTCGAGTAATTTCCCGATTCGTTTCAGAACGTCTTTCATCAAAATTAACTATTTTTTGCCAGATATTCATTGTGGGAAAAAATTGATTTTCTCGGCGCGTTAAGCATTTTGAGTAATTTGCCGGTTGGTTTCAGAACGGCTTGCATTGAAAATTACTATTTTTTGCCAGACATTCATTGTGCAACAAAAGTGATTTTCACGGCGAGATAAGCATTTTGAGTAATTTGCCGATTGGTTTCAGAACGGCTTGCATTGGTATTTACTATTATTTGCCAACCATTCATTGTGTGAAAAAAGTGATTTCCTCGGCGAGTTAAGCATTTTGAGTAATTTGCCGATTCGTTTCAGAACGTCTTGCATCAAAATTAACTATTTATTGCCAGACATTCATTGTGAAAAGAAAGTGATTTTCTCGGCGACTTAAGCATTTTGAGTAATTTGCCGATTGGTTTCAGAACGGCTTGCATTGAAATTAACTATTTTTGCCAACCATTCATTGTGGGAAAAAAGTGATTTTCTCGGCGCGTTAAGCATTTTGAGTAATTTGCCGCTTGGTTTCTCAACGGCTTGCATTGACATTTACTATTTTTTGCCAGACATTCATTGTGGAACAAAAGTGATTTTCTCGGCGCGTTAAGCATTTTGAGTAATTTGCCTGTTGGTTTCCGAACGGCTTGCACTGAAATTTACTATTTTTTGCCAGACATTCATTGTGCAACAAAAGTGATTTTCTCGGCGAGTTAAGCATTTTCAGCAATTTGCCGATTGGTTTCAGAACGGCTTGCATTGATATTTACTATTATTTGCCAACCATTCATTGTGGGAAAAAAGTGATTTCCTCGGCGAGTTAAGCATTTTGAGTAATTTGCCGATTCGTTTCAGAACAGCTTGCATCAAAATTAACTATTTATTGCCAAACATTCATTGTGGGGAAAAAGGTGATTTTCTCAGCGCGTTAAGCATTTTGAGTAATTTGCCGCATGGTTTCAGAACGGCTTGCATTGACATTTACTATTTTTTGCCAACCATTCATTGTGGGAAAAAAGTGATTTTCTAGGCGAGTTAAGCATTTTGAGTAATTTGCCGATTGGTTTCAGAGCGTCTTGCATCAAAATTAACTATTTTTTGCCAGACATTCATTGTGGGAAAAAAGTGATTTTCTCGGCGCGTTAAGCATTTTGAGTAATTTGCCGCTTGGTTTCACAACGGCTTGCATTGACATTTACTATTTTTTGCCATACATTCATTGTGGAACAAAAGTGATTTTCTCGGCGCGTTAAGCATTTTGAGTAATTTGCCTGTTGGTTTCCGAACGGCTTGCATTGAAATTTACTATTTTTTGCCAGACATTCATTGTGCAACAAAAGTGATTTTCTCGGCGAGTTAAGCATTTTCAGTAATTTGCCGATTGGTTTCAGAACGGCTTGCATTGATATTTACTATTATTTGCCAACCATTCATTGTGGGAAAAAAGTGATTTCCTCGGCGAGTTAAGCATTTTGAGTAATTTGCCGATTCGTTTCAGAACAGCTTGCATCAAAATTAACTATTTATTGCCAAACATTCATTGTGGGGAAAAAGGTGATTTTCTCAGCGCGTTAAGCATTTTGAGTAATTTGCCGCGTGGTTTCAGAACGGCTTGCATTGACATTTACTATTTTTTGCCAACCATTCATTGTGGGAAAAAAGTGATTTTCTAGGCGAGTTAAGCATTTTGAGTAATTTGCCGATTGGTTTCAGTGCGGCTTGCATTGAAATTAACTATTTTTTGCCAACCATTCATTGTGGAAAGAAAGTGATTTTCTCGGCGAGTTAAGCATTTTGAGTAATTTGCGGATTGGTTTCAGAACGGCTTGCATTGAAATTAACTATATTTGCCAACCATTCATTGTGGGAAAAAAGCGATTTTCCCGGCGAGTTAAGCATTTCGAGTAATTTGCCGATTCGTTTCAGAACGTCTTTCATCAAAATTAACTATTTTTTGCCAGACATTCATTGTGGGAAAAAAGTGATTTTCTCGGCGCGTTAAGCATTTTGAGTAATTTGCCGCTTGGTTTCACAACGGCTTGCATTGACATTTACTATTTTTTGCCAGACATTCATTGTGCAACAAAAGTGATTTTCTCGGCGAGTTAAGCATTTTGAGTAATTTGCCGATTGGTTTCAGAACGGCTTGCATTGATATTTACTATTATTTGCCAGACGTTCATTGTGGAAAAAAAGTGATTTTCTCGGCGAGTTAAGCATTTTGAGTAATTTGCCGATTGGTTTCAGAACGGCTTGCATCGATATTTACTATTATTTGCCAACCATTCATTGTGGGAAAAAAGTGATTTCCTCGGCGAGTTAAGCATTTTGAGTAATTTGCCGATTCGTTTCAGAACGTCTTGCATCAAAATTAACTATTTATTGCCCGACATTCATTGTGGAAAGAAAGTGATTTTCTCGGCGAGTTAAGCATTTTGAGTAATTTGCCGATTGGTTTCAGAACGGCTTGCATTGAAATTAACTATATTTGCCAACCATTCATTGTGGGAAAAAAGCGATTTTCCCGGCGAGTTAAGCATTTCGAGTAATTTGCCGATTCGTTTCAGAACGTCTTTCATCAAAATTAACTATTTTTTGCCAGACATTCATTGTGGGAAAAAAGTGATTTTCCCGGCGCGTTAAGCATTTTGAGTAATTTGCCGCTTGGTTTCAGAACGGCTTGCATTGACATTTACTATTTTTTGCCAACCATTCATTGTGGGAAAAAAGTGATTTTCTCGGCGAGTTAAGCATTTTGAGTAATTTGCCGCTTGGTTTCACAACGGCTTGCATTGACATTTACTATTTTTTGCCAGACATTCATTGTGCAACAAAAGTGATTTTCTCGGCGAGTTAAGCATTTTGAGTAATTTGCCGATTGGTTTCAGAACGGCTTGCATTGATATTTACTATTATTTGCCAGACGTTCATTGTGGAAAAAAAGTGATTTTCTCGGCGAGTTAAGCATTTTGAGTAATTTGCCGATTGGTTTCAGAACGGCTTGCATCGATATTTACTATTATTTGCCAACCATTCATTGTGGGAAAAAAGTGATTTCCTCGGCGAGTTAAGCATTTTGAGTAATTTGCCGATTCGTTTCAGAACGTCTTGCATCAAAATTAACTATTTATTGCCCGACATTCATTGTGGAAAGAAAGTGATTTTCTCGGCGAGTTAAGCATTTTGAGTAATTTGCCGATTGGTTTCAGAACGGCTTGCATTGAAATTAACTATTTTTGCCAACCATTCATTGTGGGAAAAAAGTGATTTTCCCGGCGCGTTAAGCATTTTGAGTAATTTGCCGCTTGGTTTCAGAACGGCTTGCATTGACATTTACTATTTTTTGCCAACCATTCATTGTGGGAAAAAAGTGATTTTGTCGGCGAGTTAAGCATTTTGAGTAATTTGCCGATTGGTTTCAGATCGTCTTGCATCAAAATTAACTATTTTTTGCCAGACATTCATTGTGGGAAAAAAGTGATTTTCTCGGCGCGTTAAGCATTTTGAGTAATTTGCCGCTTGGTTTCACAACGGCTTGCATTGACATTTACTTTTTTTTGCCAGACATTCATTGCGGAACAACAGTGATTTTCTCGGCGCGTTAAGCATTTTGAGTAATTTGCCGGTTGGTTTCCGAACGGTTTGCATTGAAATTTACTATTTTTTGCCAGACATTCATTGTGCAACAAAAGTGATTTTCTCGGCGAGTTAAGCATTTTGAGTAATTTGCCGATTCGTTTCAGAACAGCTTCCATCAAAATTAACTATTTATTGCCAAACATTCATTGTGGGGAAAAAGGTGATTTTCTCAGCGCGTTAAGCATTTTGAGTAATTTGCCGATTGGTTTCAGAGCGGCTTGCATTGAAATTAACTGTTTTTTGCCAACCATTCATTGTGGGGAAAAAAGTGATTTTCTCGGCGCGTTAAGCATTTTGAGTAATTTGCCGCTTGGTTTCACAACGGCTTGCATTGACATTTACTATTTTTTGCCAGACATTCATTGTGGAACAAAAGTGATTTTCTCGGCGAGTTAAGCGTTTTGACTAATTTTTCGATTGGTTTCAGATCGGCTTGCATTGAAATTTACTAATTTTTGCCAGACATTCATTGTGAAACAAAAGTGATTTTCTCGGCGAGATAAGCATTTTGAGTAATTTGCCGATTGGTTTCAGAACGGCTTGCATTAACATTTACTATTTTTTGCCAGACGTTCATTGTGGAAAGAAAGTGATTTTCTCGGCGAGTTAAGCATTTTGAGTAATTTGCCGATTGGTTTCAGAACGGCTTGCATCCATATTTACTATTATTTGCCAACCATTCATTGTGGGAGAAAAGTGATTTCCTCGGCGAGTTAAGCATTTTGAGTAATTTGCCGATTCGTTTATGAACGGCTTGCATCAAAATTAACTATTTATTGTCAAACATTCATTGTGGGAAAAAAGTGATTTTCTCGGCGCGTTAAGCGTTTTGAGTAATTTGCCGCTTGGTTTCAGAACGGCTTGCATTGAAATGAACTATTTTTGCCAACGATTCATTGTGGGAAATAAGTGATTTTCCCGGCGAGTTAAGCATTTCGAGTAATTTGCCGATTCGTTTCAGAACGTCTTGCATCAAAATTAACTATTTATTGCCAGACATTCATTGTGAAAAGAAAGTGATTTTCTCGGCGAGTTAAGCATTTTGAGTAATTTGCAGATTGGTTTCAGAACGGCTTGCATTGAAATTAACTATTTTTGCCAATCATTCATTGTGGGAAAAAAGTGATTTTCTCGGCGAGTTAAGCATTTTGAGTAATTTGCCGATTGGTTTCAGATCGTCTTGCATCAAAATTAACTATTTATTGCCAAACATTCATTGTGGGGAAAAAGGTGATTTTCTCAGCGCGTTAAGCATTTTGAGTAATTTGCCGCTTGGTTTCAGAACGGCTTGCATTGACATTTACTATTTTTTGCCAACCATTCATTGTGGGAAAAAAGTGATTTTCTAGGCGAGTTAAGCATTTTGAGTAATTTGCCGATTGGTTTCAGAGCGGCTTGCATTGAAATTAACTATTTTTTGCCAACCATTCATTGTGGGAAAAAAGTGATTTTCTTGGCGCGTTAAGCATTTTGAGTAATTTGCCGCTTGGTTTTACAACGGCTTGCATTGAAATTTACTATTTTTTGCCAGACATTCATTGTGGAACAAAAGTGATTTTCTCGGCGCGTTAAGCATTTTGAGTAAATTGTCGGTTGGTTTCCGAACGGCTTGCATTGAAATTTACTATTTTTTGCCAGACATTCATTGTCCAACAAAAGTGATTTTCTCGGCGAGTTAAGCATTTTGAGTAATTTGCCGATTCGTTTATGAACGGCTTGCATCAAAATTAACTATTTATTGTCAAACATTCATTGTGGGAAAAAAGTGATTTTCTCGGCGCGTTAAGCGTTTTGAGTAATTTGCCGCTTGGTTTCAGAACGGCTTGCATTGAAATGAACTATTTTTGCCAACCATTCATTGTGGGAAAAAAGTGATTTTCCCGGCGAGTTAAGCATTTCGAGTAATTTCCCGATTCGTTTCAGAACGTCTTTCATCAAAATTAACTATTTTTTGCCAGATATTCATTGTGGGAAAAAAAGTGATTTTCTCGGCGCGTTAAGCATTTTGAGTAATTTGCCGGTTGGTTTCAGAACGGCTTGCATTGAAAATTACTATTTTTTGCCAGACATTCATTGTGCAACAAAAGTGATTTTCTCGGCGAGATAAGCATTTTGAGTAATTTGCCGATTGGTTTCAGAACGGCTTGCATTGGTATTTACTATTATTTGCCAACCATTCATTGTGTGAAAAAAGTGATTTCCTCGGCGAGTTAAGCATTTTGAGTAATTTGCCGATTCGTTTCAGAACGTCTTGCATCAAAATTAACTATTTATTGCCAGACATTCATTGTGAAAAGAAAGTGATTTTCTCGGCGAGTTAAGCATTTTGAGTAATTTGCCGATTGGTTTCAGAACGGCTTGCATTGAAATTAACTATTTTTGCCAACCATTCATTGTGGGAAAAAAGTGATTTTCTCGGCGAGTTAAGCATTTTGAGTAATTTGCCGATTGGTTTCAGATCGTCTTGCATCAAAATTAACTATTTTTTGCCAGACATTCATTGTGGGAAAAAAGTGATTTTCTCGGCGCGTTAAGCATTTTGAGTAATTTGCCGCTTGGTTTCACAACGGCTTGCATTGACATTTACTATTTTATGCCAGACATTCATTGTGGAACAAAAGTGATTTTCTCGGCACGTTAAGCATTTTGAGTAATTTGCCTGTTGGTTTCCGAACGGCTTGCATTGAAATTTACTATTTTTTGCCAGACATTCATTGTGCAACAAAAGTGATTTTCTCGGCGAGTTAAGCATTTTCAGTAATTTGCCGGTTGATTTCAGAACGGCTTGCATTGATATTTACTATTATTTGCCAACCATTCATTGTGGGAAAAAAGTGATTTCCTCGGCGAGTTAAGCATTTTGAGTAATTTGCCGATTCGTTTCAGAACGTCTTGCATCAAAATTAACTATTTATTGCCAGACATTCATTGTGAAAAGAAAGTGATTTTCTCGGCGAGTTAAGCATTTTGAGTAATTTGCCGATTGGTTTCAGAACGGCTTGCATTGAAATTAACTATTTTTGCCAACCATTCATTGTGGGAAAAAAGTGATTTTCTCGGCGAGTTAAGCATTTTGAGTAATTTGCCGATTGGTTTCAGATCGTCTTGCATCAAAATTAACTATTTTTTGCCAGACATTCATTGTGGGAAAAAAGTGATTTTCTCGGCGCGTTAAGCATTTTGAGTAATTTGCCGCTTGGTTTCACAACGGCTTGCATTGACATTTACTATTTTATGCCAGACATTCATTGTGGAACAAAAGTGATTTTCTCGGCACGTTAAGCATTTTGAGTAATTTGCCTGTTGGTTTCCGAACGGCTTGCATTGAAATTTACTATTTTTTGCCAGACATTCATTGTGCAACAAAAGTGATTTTCTCGGCGAGTTAAGCATTTTCAGTAATTTGCCGGTTGATTTCAGAACGGCTTGCATTGATATTTACTATTATTTGCCAACCATTCATTGTGGGAAAAAAGTGATTTCCTCGGCGAGTTAAGCATTTTGAGTAATTTGCCGATTCGTTTCAGAACAGCTTGCATCAAAATTAACTATTTATTGCCAAACATTCATTGTGGGGAAAAAGGTGATTTTCTCAGCGCGTTAAGCATTTTGAGTAATTTGCCGCTTGGTTTCAGAACGGCTTGCATTGACATTTACTATTTTTTGCCAACCATTCATTGTGGGAAAAAAGTGATTTTCTAGGCGGGTTAAGCATTTTGAGTAATTTGCCGATTGGTTTCAGAGCGGCTTGCATTGAAATTAACTATTTTTTGCCAACCATTCATTGTGGGAAATAAGTGATTTTCGCGGCGAGTTAAGCATTTTGAGTAATTTGCCGATTCGGTTCAGAACGTCTTGCATCAAAATTAACTATTTATTGCCAGACATTCATTGTGGGAAGAAAGTGATTTTCTCGGCGAGTTAAGCATTTTGAGTAATTTGCCGATTGGTTTCAGAACGTCTTGCATCAAAATTAACTACTTTTTGCCAGACATTCATTGTGGAACAAAAGTGATTTTCTCGGCGCGTTAAGCATTTTGAGTAATTTGCCGGTTGGTTTCCGAACGGCTTGCATTGAAATTTACTATTTTTTGCCAGACATTCATTGTCCAACAAAAGTGATTTTCTCGGCGAGTTAAGCATTTTGAGTAATTTGCCGCTTGGTTTCAGAACGGCTTGCATTGATATTTACTATTATTTGCCAACCATTCATTGTGGGAAAAAAGTGATTTTCTCGGCGCGTTAAGCATTTTGAGTAATTTGCCGGTTGGTTTCACAACGGCTTGCATTGACATTTACTATTTTTTGCCAGACATTCATTGTGGAACAACAGTGAATTTCTCTGCGAGTTAAGCGTTTTGACTAATTTTCCGATTGGTTTCAGATCGGCTTGCATTGAAATTTACTAATTTTTGCCAGACATTCATTGTGTAACAAAAGTGATTTGCTCGGCGAGTTAAGCGTTTTGACTAATTTGCCGATTGGTTTCAGAACGGCTAGCATTGAAATTTACTATTTTTTGCCAGACATTCATTGTGGAACAAAAGTCATTTTCTCGGCGAGATAAGCATTTTGAGTAATTTGCCGATTGGTTTCAGAACGGCTTGCATTAAAATTTACTATTTTTTGCCAGACGTTCATTGTGGAAAGAAAGTGATTTTCTCGGCGAGTTAAGCATTTTGAGTAATTTGCCGATTGGTTTCAGAACGGCTTGCATCGATATTTACTATTATTTGCCAACCATTCATTGTGTGAAAAAAGTGATTTCCTCGGCGAGCTAAGCATTTTGAGTCATTTGCCGATTCGTTTCTGAACGGCTTGCATCAAAATTAACTATTTATTGTCAAACATTCATTGAGGGAAAAAAGTGATTTTCTCGGCGCGTTAAGCATTTTGAGTAATTTGCCGCTTGGTTTCAGAACGGCTTGCATTGAAATGAACTATTTTTGCCAACCATTCATTGTGGGAAAAATGTGATTTTCCCGGCGAGTTAAGCATTTCGCGTAATTTCCCGATTCGTTTCAGAACGTCTTTCATCAAAATTAACTATTTTTTGCCAGATATTCATTGTGGGAAAAAAGTGATTTTCTCGGCGCGTAAAGCATTTTGAATAATTTGCCGGTTGGTTTCAGAACGGCTTGCATTGAAAATTACTATTTTTTGCCAGACATTCATTGTGCAACAAAAGTGATTTTCTCGGCGAGATAAGCATTTTGAGTAATTTGCCGATTGGTTTCAGAACGGCTTGCATTGATATTTACTATTATTTGCCAACCATTCATTGTGTGAAAAAAGTGATTTCCTCGGCGAGTTAAGCATTTTGAGCAATTTGCCGATTCGTTTCAGAACGTCTTGCATCAAAATTAACTATTTATTGCCCGACATTCATTGTGGAAAGAAAGTGATTTTCTCGGCGAGTTAAGCATTTTGAGTAATTTGCCGATTGGTTTCAGAACGGCTTGCATTGAAATTAACTATTTTTGCCAACCATTCATTGTGGGAAAAAAGTGATTTTCCCGGCGCGTTAAGCATTTTGAGTAATTTGCCGCTTGGTTTCAGAACGGCTTGCATTGACATTTACTATTTTTTGCCAACCATTCATTGTGGGGAAAAAAGTGATTTTCTCGGCGAGTTAAGCATTTTGAGTAATTTGCCGATTGGTTTCAGATCGTCTTGCATCAAAATTAACTATTTTTTGCCAGACATTCATTGTGGGAAAAAAGTGATTTTCTCGGCGCGTTAAACATTTTGAGTAATTTGCCGCTTGGTTTCACAACGGCTTGCATTGACATTTACTCTTTTTTGCCAGACATTCATTGTGGAACAAAAGTGATTTTCTCGGCGCGTTAAGCATTTTGAGTAATTTGCCGGTTGGTTTCCGAACGGCTTGCATTGAAATTTACTATTTTTTGCCAGACATTCATTGTGCAACAAAAGTGATTTTCTCGGCGAGTTAAGCATTTTCAGTAATTTGTCGATTGGTTTCAGAACGGCTTGCATTGATATTTACTATTATTTGCCAACCATTCATTGTGGGAAAAAAGTGATTTCCTCGGCGAGTTAAGCATTTTGAGTAATTTGCCGATTCGTTTCAGAACGGCTTGCATCAAAATTAACTATTTTTTGCCAGACATTCATTGTGGGAAAAAAGTGATTTTCTCGGCGCGTTAAGCATTTTGAGTAATTTGCCGCTTGGTTTCACAACGGCTTGCATTGACATTTACTATTTTATGCCAGACATTCATTGTGGAACAAAAGTGATTTTCTCGGCGCGTTAAGCATTTTGAGTAATTTGCCTGTTGGTTTCCGAACGGCTTGCATTGAAATTTACTATTTTTTGCCAGACATTCATTGTGCAACAAAAGTGATTTTCTCGGCGAGTTAAGCATTTTCAGTAATTTGCCGATTGATTTCAGAACGGCTTGCATTGATATTTACTATTATTTGCCAACCATTCATTGTGGGAAAAAAGTGATTTCCTCGGCGAGTTAAGCATTTTGAGTAATTTGCCGATTCGTTTCAGAACAGCTTGCATCAAAATTAACTATTTATTGCCAAACATTCATTGTGGGGAAAAAGGTGATTTTCTCAGCGCGTTAAGCATTTTGAGTAATTTGCCGCTTGGTTTCAGAACGGCTTGCATTGACATTTACTATTTTTTGCCAACCATTCATTGTGGGAAAAAAGTGATTTTCTAGGCGGGTTAAGCATTTTGAGTAATTTGCCGATTGGTTTCAGAGCGGCTTGCATTGAAATTAACTATTTTTTGCCAACCATTCATTGTGGGAAAAAAGTGATTTTCGCGGCGAGTTAAGCATTTTGAGTAATTTGCCGATTCGGTTCAGAACGTCTTGCATCAAAATTAACTATTTATTGCCAGACATTCATTGTGGAAAGAAAGTGATTTTCTCGGCGAGTTAAGCATTTTGAGTAATTTGCCGATTGGTTTCAGAACGTCTTGCATCAAAATTAACTATTTTTTGCCAGACATTCATTGTGGGAAAAAAGTGATTTTCTTGGTGCGTTAAGCATTTTGAGTAATTTGCCGCTTGGTTTTACAACAGCTTGCATTGACATTTACTATTTTTTGCCAGACATTCATTGTGGAACAAAAGTGATTTTCTCGGCGCGTTAAGCATTTTGAGTAATTTGCCGGTTGGTTTCCGAACGGCTTGCATTGAAATTTACTATTTTTTGCCAGACATTCATTGTGGAACAACAGTGAATTTCTCTGCGAATTAAGCGTTTTGACTAATTTTCCGATTGGTTTCAGATCGGCTTGCATTGAAATTTACTAATTTTTGCCAGACATTCATTGTGTAACAAAAGTGATTTGCTCGGCGAGTTAAGCGTTTTGACTAATTTGCCGATTGGTTTCAGAACGGCTAGCATTGAAATTTACTATTTTTTGCCAGACATTCATTGTGGAACAAAAGTGATTTTCTCGGCGAGATAAGCATTTTGAGTAATTTGCCGATTGGTTTCAGAACGGCTTGCATTAAAATTTACTATTTTTTGCCAGACGTTCATTGTGGAAAGAAAGTGATTTTCTCGGCGAGTTAAGCATTTTGAGTAATTTGCCGATTGGTTTCAGAACGGCTTGCATCAAAATTAACTATTTATTGTCAAACATTCATTGAGGGAAAAAAGTGATTTTCTCGGCGCGTTAAGCATTTTGAGTAATTTGCCGATTGGTTTCAGAACGGCTTGCATTGAAATTAACTATTTTTGCCAACCATTCATTGTGGGAAAAAAGTGATTTTCCCGGCGCGTTAAGCATTTTGAGTAATTTGCCGCTTGGTTTCAGAACGGCTTGCATTGACATTTACTATTTTTTGCCAACCATTCATTGTGGGGAAAAAAGTGATTTTCTCGGCGAGTTAAGCATTTTGAGTAATTTTCCGATTGGTTTCAGATCGTCTTGCATCAAAATTAACTATTTTTTGCTAGACATTCATTGTGGGAAAAAAGTGATTTGCTCGGCGAGTTAAGCGTTTTGACTAATTTGCCGATTGGTTTCAGAACGGCTAGCATTGAAATTTACTATTTTTTGCCAGACATTCATTGTGGAACAAAAGTGATTTTCTCGGCGAGATAAGCATTTTGAGTAATTTGCCGATTGGTTTCAGAACGGCTTGCATTAAAAGTTACTATTTTTTGCCAGACGTTCATTGTGGAAAGAAAGTGATTTTCTCGGCGAGTTAAGCATTTTGAGTAATTTGCCGATTGGTTTCAGAACGGCTTGCATCGATATTTACTATTATTTGCCAACCATTCATTGTGGGAAAAAAGTGATTTCCTCGGCGAGTTAAGCATTTTGAGTCATTCGCCGATTCGTTTCTGAACGGCTTGCATCAAAATTAACTATTTATTGTCAAACATTCATTGAGGGAAAAAAGTGATTTTCTCGGCGCGTTAAGCATTTTGAGTAATTTGCCGATTGGTTTCAGAACGGCTTGCATTGAAATTAACTATTTTTGCCAACCATTCATTGTGGGAAAAAAGTGATTTTCCCGGCGCGTTAAGCATTTTGAGTAATTTGCCGCTTGGTTTCAGAACGGCTTGCATTGACATTTACTATTTTTTGCCAACCATTCATTGTGGGGAAAAAAGTGATTTTCTCGGCGAGTTAAGCATTTTGAGTAATTTGCCGATTGGTTTCAGATCGTCTTGCATCAAAATTAACTATTTTTTGCCAGACATTCATTGTGGGAAAAAAGTGATTTTCTCGGCGCGTTAAGCATTTTGAGTAATTTGCCGCTTGGTTTCACAACGGCTTGCATTGACATTTACTATTTTATGCCAGACATTCATTGTGGAACAAAAGTGATTTTCTCGGCGCGTTAAGCATTTTGAGTAATTTGCCTGTTGGTTTCCGAACGGCTTGCATTGAAATTTACTATTTTTTGCCAGACATTCATTGTGCAACAAAAGTGATTTTCTCGGCGAGTTAAGCATTTTCAGTAATTTGCCGATTGATTTCAGAACGGCTTGCATTGATATTTACTATTATTTGCCAACCATTCATTGTGGGAAAAAAGTGATTTCCTCGGCGAGTTAAGCATTTTGAGTAATTTGCCGATTCGTTTCAGAACAGCTTGCATCAAAATTAACTATTTATTGCCAAACATTCATTGTGGGGAAAAAGGTGATTTTCTCAGCGCGTTAAGCATTTTGAGTAATTTGCCGCTTGGTTTCAGAACGGCTTGCATTGACATTTACTATTTTTTGCCAACCATTCATTGTGGGAAAAAAGTGATTTTCTAGGCGGGTTAAGCATTTTGAGTAATTTGCCGATTGGTTTCAGAGCGGCTTGCATTGAAATTAACTATTTTTTGCCAACCATTCATTGTGGGAAAAAAGTGATTTTCGCGGCGAGTTAAGCATTTTGAGTAATTTGCCGATTCGGTTCAGAACGTCTTGCATCAAAATTAACTATTTATTGCCAGACATTCATTGTGGAAAGAAAGTGATTTTCTCGGCGAGTTAAGCATTTTGAGTAATTTGCAGATTGGTTTCAGATCGTCTTGCATCAAAATTAACTATTTTTTGCCAGACATTCATTGTGGGAAAAAAGTGATTTTCTCGGCGCGTTAAACATTTTGAGTAATTTGCCGCTTGGTTTCACAACGGCTTGCATTGACATTTACTCTTTTTTGCCAGACATTCATTGTGGAACAAAAGTGATTTTCTCGGCGCGTTAAGCATTTTGAGTAATTTGCCGGTTGGTTTCCGAACGGCTTGCATTGAAATTTACTATTTTTTGCCAGACATTCATTGTGCAACAAAAGTGATTTTCTCGGCGAGTTAAGCATTTTCAGTAATTTGCCGATTGGTTTCAGAACGGCTTGCATTGATATTTACTATTATTTGCCAACCATTCATTGTGGGAAAAAAGTGATTTCCTCGGCGAGTTAAGCATTTTGAGTAATTTGCCGATTCGTTTCAGAACGGCTTGCATCAAAATTAACTATTTTTTGCCAGACATTCATTGTGGGAAAAAAGTGATTTTCTCGGCGCGTTAAGCATTTTGAGTAATTTGCCGCTTGGTTTCACAACGGCTTGCATTGACATTTACTATTTTATGCCAGACATTCATTGTGGAACAAAAGTGATTTTCTCGGCGCGTTAAGCATTTTGAGTAATTTGCCTGTTGGTTTCCGAACGGCTTGCATTGAAATTTACTATTTTTTGCCAGACATTCATTGTGCAACAAAAGTGATTTTCTCGGCGAGTTAAGCATTTTCAGTAATTTGCCGATTGATTTCAGAACGGCTTGCATTGATATTTACTATTATTTGCCAATCATTCATTGTGGGAAAAAAGTGATTTCCTCGGCGAGTTAAGCATTTTGAGTAATTTGCCGATTCGTTTCAGAACAGCTTGCATCAAAATTAACTATTTATTGCCAAACATTCATTGTGGGGAAAAAGGTGATTTTCTCAGCGCGTTAAGCATTTTGAGTAATTTGCCGCTTGGTTTCAGAACGGCTTGCATTGACATTTACTATTTTTTGCCAACCATTCATTGTGGGAAAAAAGTGATTTTCTAGGCGGGTTAAGCATTTTGAGTAATTTGCCGATTGGTTTCAGAGCGGCTTGCATTGAAATTAACTATTTTTTGCCAACCATTCATTGTGGGAAAAAAGTGATTTTCGCGGCGAGTTAAGCATTTTGAGTAATTTGCCGATTCGGTTCAGAACGTCTTGCATCAAAATTAACTATTTATTGCCAGACATTCATTGTGGAAAGAAAGTGATTTTCTCGGCGAGTTAAGCATTTTGAGTAATTTGCCGATTGGTTTCAGAACGTCTTGCATCAAAATTAACTATTTTTTGCCAGACATTCATTGTGGGAAAAAAGTGATTTTCTTGGTGCGTTAAGCATTTTGAGTAATTTGCCGCTTGGTTTTACAACGGCTTGCATTGACATTTACTATTTTTTGCCAGACATTCATTGTGGAACAAAAGTGATTTTCTCGGCGCGTTAAGCATTTTGAGTAATTTGCCGGTTGGTTTCCGAACGGCTTGCATTGAAATTTACTATTTTTTGCCAGACATTCATTGTCCAACAAAAGTGATTTTCTCGGCGAGTTAAGCATTTTGAGTAATTTGCCGCTTGGTTTCAGAACGGCTTGCATTGACATTTACTATTTTTGCCAGACATTCATTGTGCAACAAAAGTGATTTTCTCGGCGAGTTAAGCATTTTGAGTAATTTGCCGGTTGGTTTCAGAACGGCTTGCATTGAAAATTACTATTTTTTGCCAGACATTCATTGTGCAACAAAAGTGATTTTCTCGGCGAGATAAGCATTTTGAGTAATTTGCCGATTGGTTTCAGAACGGCTTGCATTGGTTTTTACTATTATTTGCCAACCATTCATTGTGTGAAAAAAGTGATTTCCTCGGCGAGTTAAGCATTTTGAGTAATTTGCCGATTCGTTTCAGAACGTCTTGCATCAAAATTAACTATTTATTGCCAGACATTCATTGTGAAAAGAAAGTGATTTTCTCGGCGAGTTAAGCATTTTGAGTAATTTGCCGGTTGGTTTCAGAACGGCTTGCATTGAAAATTACTATTTTTTGCCAGACATTCATTGTGCAACAAAAGTGATTTTCTCGGCGAGATAAGCATTTTGAGTAATTTGCCGATTGGTTTCAGAACGGCTTGCATTGAAATTAACTATTTTTGCCAACCATTCATTGTGGGAAAAAAGTGATTTTCTCGGCGAGTTAAGCATTTTGAGTAATTTGCCGATTGGTTTCAGATCGTCTTGCATCAAAATTAACTATTTTTTGCCAGACATTCATTGTGGGAAAAAAGTGATTTTCTCGGCGCGTTAAGCATTTTGAGTAATTTGCCGCTTGGTTTCACAACGGCTTGCATTGACATTTACTATTTTATGCCAGACATTCATTGTGGAACAAAAGTGATTTTCTCGGCACGTTAAGCATTTTGAGTAATTTGCCTGTTGGTTTCCGAACGGCTTGCATTGAAATTTACTATTTTTTGCCAGACATTCATTGTGCAACAAAAGTGATTTTCTCGGCGAGTTAAGCATTTTCAGTAATTTGCCGGTTGATTTCAGAACGGCTTGCATTGATATTTACTATTATTTGCCAACCATTCATTGTGGGAAAAAAGTGATTTCCTCGGCGAGTTAAGCATTTTGAGTAATTTGCCGATTCGTTTCAGAACAGCTTGCATCAAAATTAACTATTTATTGCCAAACATTCATTGTGGGGAAAAAGGTGATTTTCTCAGCGCGTTAAGCATTTTGAGTAATTTGCCGCTTGGTTTCAGAACGGCTTGCATTGACATTTACTATTTTTTGCCAACCATTCATTGTGGGAAAAAAGTGATTTTCTAGGCGGGTTAAGCATTTTGAGTAATTTGCCGATTGGTTTCAGAGCGGCTTGCATTGAAATTAACTATTTTTTGCCAACCATTCATTGTGGGAAAAAAGTGATTTTCGCGGCGAGTTAAGCATTTTGAGTAATTTGCCGATTCGGTTCAGAACGTCTTGCATCAAAATTAACTATTTATTGCCAGACATTCATTGTGGGAAGAAAGTGATTTTCTCGGCGAGTTAAGCATTTTGAGTAATTTGCCGATTGGTTTCAGAACGTCTTGCATCAACATTAACTATTTTTTGCCAGACATTCATTGTGGAACAAAAGTGATTTTCTCGGCGCGTTAAGCATTTTGAGTAATTTGCCGGTTGGTTTCCGAACGGCTTGCATTGAAATTTACTATTTTTTGCCAGACATTCATTGTCCAACAAAAGTGATTTTCTCGGCGAGTTAAGCATTTTGAGTAATTTGCCGCTTGGTTTCAGAACGGCTTGCATTGATATTTACTATTATTTGCCAACCATTCATTGTGGGAAAAAAGTGATTTTCTCGGCGCGTTAAGCATTTTGAGTAATTTGCCGGTTGGTTTCACAACGGCTTGCATTGACATTTACTATTTTTTGCCAGACATTCATTGTGGAACAACAGTGAATTTCTCTGCGAGTTAAGCGTTTTGACTAATTTTCCGATTGGTTTCAGATCGGCTTGCATTGAAATTTACTAATTTTTGCCAGACATTCATTGTGTAACAAAAGTGATTTGCTCGGCGAGTTAAGCGTTTTGACTAATTTGCCGATTGGTTTCAGAACGGCTAGCATTGAAATTTACTATTTTTTGCCAGACATTCATTGTGGAACAAAAGTCATTTTCTCGGCGAGATAAGCATTTTGAGTAATTTGCCGATTGGTTTCAGAACGGCTTGCATTAAAATTTACTATTTTTTGCCAGACGTTCATTGTGGAAAGAAAGTGATTTTCTCGGCGAGTTAAGCATTTTGAGTAATTTGCCGATTGGTTTCAGAACGGCTTGCATCGATATTTACTATTATTTGCCAACCATTCATTGTGTGAAAAAAGTGATTTCCTCGGCGAGTTAAGCATTTTGAGTCATTTGCCGATTCGTTTCTGAACGGCTTGCATCAAAATTAACTATTTATTGTCAAACATTCATTGAGGGAAAAAAGTGATTTTCTCGGCGCGTTAAGCATTTTGAGTAATTGCCGCTTGGTTTCAGAACGGCTTGCATTGAAATGAACTATTTTTGCCAACCATTCATTGTGGGAAAAATGTGATTTTCCCGGCGAGTTAAGCATTTCGCGTAATTTCCCGATTCGTTTCAGAACGTCTTTCATCAAAATTAACTATTTTTTGCCAGATATTCATTGTGGGAAAAAAGTGATTTTCTCGGCGCGTAAAGCATTTTGAATAATTTGCCGGTTGGTTTCAGAACGGCTTGCATTGAAAATTACTATTTTTGCCAACCATTCATTGTGGGAAAAAAGTGATTTTCCCGGCGCGTTAACCATTTTGAGTAATTTGCCGCTTGGTTTCAGAACGGCTTGCATTGACATTTACTATTTTTTGCCAACCATTCATTGTGGGGAAAAGAGTGATTTTCTCGGCGAGTTAAGCATTTTGAGTAATTTGCCGATTGGTTTCAGATCGTCTTGCATCAAAATTAACTATTTTTTGCCAGACATTCATTGTGGGAAAAAAGTGATTTTCTCGGCGCGTTAAACATTTTGAGTAATTTGCCGCTTGGTTTCACAACGGCTTGCATTGACATTTACTCTTTTTTGCCAGACATTCATTGTGGAACAAAAGTGATTTTCTCGGCGCGTTAAGCATTTTGAGTAATTTGCCGGTTGGTTTCCGAACGGCTTGCATTGAAATTTACTATTTTTTGCCAGACATTCATTGTGCAACAAAAGTGATTTTCTCGGCGAGTTAAGCATTTTCAGTAATTTGTCGATTGGTTTCAGAACGGCTTGCATTGATATTTACTATTATTTGCCAACCATTCATTGTGGGAAAAAAGTGATTTCCTCGGCGAGTTAAGCATTTTGAGTAATTTGCCGATTCGTTTCAGAACGGCTTGCATCAAAATTAACTATTTTTTGCCAGACATTCATTGTGGGAAAAAAGTGATTTTCTCGGCGCGTTAAGCATTTTGAGTAATTTGCCGCTTGGTTTCACAACGGCTTGCATTGACATTTACTATTTTATGCCAGACATTCATTGTGGAACAAAAGTGATTTTCTCGGCGCGTTAAGCATTTTGAGTAATTTGCCTGTTGGTTTCCGAACGGCTTGCATTGAAATTTACTATTTTTTGCCAGACATTCATTGTGCAACAAAAGTGATTTTCTCGGCGAGTTAAGCATTTTCAGTAATTTGCCGATTGATTTCAGAACGGCTTGCATTGATATTTACTATTATTTGCCAACCATTCATTGTGGGAAAAAAGTGATTTCCTCGGCGAGTTAAGCATTTTGAGTAATTTGCCGATTCGTTTCAGAACAGCTTGCATCAAAATTAACTATTTATTGCCAAACATTCATTGTGGGGAAAAAGGTGATTTTCTCAGCGCGTTAAGCATTTTGAGTAATTTGCCGCTTGGTTTCAGAACGGCTTGCATTGACATTTACTATTTTTTGCCAACCATTCATTGTGGGAAAAAAGTGATTTTCTAGGCGGGTTAAGCATTTTGAGTAATTTGCCGATTGGTTTCAGAGCGGCTTGCATTGAAATTAACTATTTTTTGCCAACCATTCATTGTGGGAAAAAAGTGATTTTCGCGGCGAGTTAAGCATTTTGAGTAATTTGCCGATTCGGTTCAGAACGTCTTGCATCAAAATTAACTATTTATTGCCAGACATTCATTGTGGAAAGAAAGTGATTTTCTCGGCGAGTTAAGCATTTTGAGTAATTTGCCGATTGGTTTCAGAACGTCTTGCATCAAAATTAACTATTTTTTGCCAGACATTCATTGTCGGAAAAAAGTGATTTTCTTGGTGCGTTAAGCATTTTGAGTAATTTGCCGCTTGGTTTTACAACGGCTTGCATTGACATTTACTATTTTTTGCCAGACATTCATTGTGGAACAAAAGTGATTTTCTCGGCGCGTTAAGCATTTTGAGTAATTTGCCGGTTGGTTTCCGAACGGCTTGCATTGAAATTTACTATTTTTTGCCAGACATTCATTGTCCAACAAAAGTGATTTTCTCGGCGAGTTAAGCATTTTGAGTAATTTGCCGCTTGGTTTCAGAACGGCTTGCATTGACATTTACTATTTTTGCCAGACATTCATTGTGCAACAAAAGTGATTTTCTCGGCGAGTTAAGCATTTTGAGTAATTTGCCGGTTGGTTTCAGAACGGCTTGCATTGAAAATTACTATTTTTTGCCAGACATTCATTGTGCAACAAAAGTGATTTTCTCGGCGAGATAAGCATTTTGAGTAATTTGCCGATTGGTTTCAGAACGGCTTGCATTGGTTTTTACTATTATTTGCCAACCATTCATTGTGTGAAAAAAGTGATTTCCTCGGCGAGTTAAGCATTTTGAGTAATTTGCCGATTCGTTTCAGAACGTCTTGCATCAAAATTAACTATTTATTGCCAGACATTCATTGTGAAAAGAAAGTGATTTTCTCGGCGAGTTAAGCATTTTGAGTAATTTGCCGATTGGTTTCAGAACGGCTTGCATTGAAATTAACTATTTTTGCCAACCATTCATTGTGGGAAAAAAGTGATTTTCTCGGCGAGTTAAGCATTTTGAGTAATTTGCCGATTGGTTTCAGATCGTCTTGCATCAAAATTAACTATTTTTTGCCAGACATTCATTGTGGGAAAAAAGTGATTTTCTCGGCGCGTTAAGCATTTTGAGTAATTTGCCGCTTGGTTTCACAACGGCTTGCATTGACATTTACTATTTTATGCCAGACATTCATTGTGGAACAAAAGTGATTTTCTCGGCACGTTAAGCATTTTGAGTAATTTGCCTGTTGGTTTCCGAACGGCTTGCATTGAAATTTACTATTTTTTGCCAGACATTCATTGTGCAACAAAAGTGATTTTCTCGGCGAGTTAAGCATTTTCAGTAATTTGCCGGTTGATTTCAGAACGGCTTGCATTGATATTTACTATTATTTGCCAACCATTCATTGTGGGAAAAAAGTGATTTCCTCGGCGAGTTAAGCATTTTGAGTAATTTGCCGATTCGTTTCAGAACAGCTTGCATCAAAATTAACTATTTATTGCCAAACATTCATTGTGGGGAAAAAGGTGATTTTCTCAGCGCGTTAAGCATTTTGAGTAATTTGCCGCTTGGTTTCAGAACGGCTTGCATTGACATTTACTATTTTTTGCCAACCATTCATTGTGGGAAAAAAGTGATTTTCTAGGCGGGTTAAGCATTTTGAGTAATTTGCCGATTGGTTTCAGAGCGGCTTGCATTGAAATTAACTATTTTTTGCCAACCATTCATTGTGGGAAAAAAGTGATTTTCGCGGCGAGTTAAGCATTTTGAGTAATTTGCCGATTCGGTTCAGAACGTCTTGCATCAAAATTAACTATTTATTGCCAGACATTCATTGTGGAAAGAAAGTGATTTTCTCGGCGAGTTAAGCATTTTGAGTAATTTGCCGATTGGTTTCAGAACGTCTTGCATCAAAATTAACTATTTTTTGCCAGACATTCATTGTCGGAAAAAAGTGATTTTCTTGGTGCGTTAAGCATTTTGAGTAATTTGCCGCTTGGTTTTACAACGGCTTGCATTGACATTTACTATTTTTTGCCAGACATTCATTGTGGAACAAAAGTGATTTTCTCGGCGCGTTAAGCATTTTGAGTAATTTGCCGGTTGGTTTCCGAACGGCTTGCATTGAAATTTACTATTTTTTGCCAGACATTCATTGTCCAACAAAAGTGATTTTCTCGGCGAGTTAAGCATTTTGAGTAATTTGCCGCTTGGTTTCAGAACGGCTTGCATTGACATTTACTATTTTTGCCAGACATTCATTGTGCAACAAAAGTGATTTTCTCGGCGAGTTAAGCATTTTGAGTAATTTGCCGGTTGGTTTCAGAACGGCTTGCATTGAAAATTACTATTTTTTGCCAGACATTCATTGTGCAACAAAAGTGATTTTCTCGGCGAGATAAGCATTTTGAGTAATTTGCCGATTGGTTTCAGAACGGCTTGCATTGAAATTAACTATTTTTGCCAACCATTCATTGTGGGAAAAAAGTGATTTTCTCGGCGAGTTAAGCATTTTGAGTAATTTGCCGATTGGTTTCAGATCGTCTTGCATCAAAATTAACTATTTTTTGCCAGACATTCATTGTGGGAAAAAAGTGATTTTCTCGGCGCGCTAAGCATTTTGAGTAATTTGCCGCTTGGTTTCACAACGGCTTGCATTGACATTTACTATTTTATGCCAGACATTCATTGTGGAACAAAAGTGATTTTCTCGGCACGTTAAGCATTTTGAGTAATTTGCCTGTTGGTTTCCGAACGGCTTGCATTGAAATTTACTATTTTTTGCCAGACATTCATTGTGCAACAAAAGTGATTTTCTCGGCGAGTTAAGCATTTTCAGTAATTTGCCGGTTGATTTCAGAACGGCTTGCATTGATATTTACTATTATTTGCCAACCATTCATTGTGGGAAAAAAGTGATTTCCTCGGCGAGTTAAGCATTTTGAGTAATTTGCCGATTCGTTTCAGAACAGCTTGCATCAAAATTAACTATTTATTGCCAAACATTCATTGTGGGGAAAAAGGTGATTTTCTCAGCGCGTTAAGCATTTTGAGTAATTTGCCGCTTGGTTTCAGAACGGCTTGCATTGACATTTACTATTTTTTGCCAACCATTCATTGTGGGAAAAAAGTGATTTTCTAGGCGGGTTAAGCATTTTGAGTAATTTGCCGATTGGTTTCAGAGCGGCTTGCATTGAAATTAACTATTTTTAGCCAACCATTCATTGTGGGAAAAAAGTGATTTTCGCGGCGAGTTAAGCATTTTGAGTAATTTGCCGATTCGGTTCAGAACGTCTTGCATCAAAATTAACTATTTATTGCCAGACATTCATTGTGGGAAGAAAGTGATTTTCTCGGCGAGTTAAGCATTTTGAGTAATTTGCCGATTGGTTTCAGAACGTCTTGCATCAACATTAACTATTTTTTGCCAGACATTCATTGTGGAACAAAAGTGATTTTCTCGGCGCGTTAAGCATTTTGAGTAATTTGCCGGTTGGTTTCCGAACGGCTTGCATTGAAATTTACTATTTTTTGCCAGACATTCATTGTCCAACAAAAGTGATTTTCTCGGCGAGTTAAGCATTTTGAGTAATTTGCCGCTTGGTTTCAGAACGGCTTGCATTGATATTTACTATTATTTGCCAACCATTCATTGTGGGAAAAAAGTGATTTTCTCGGCGCGTTAAGCATTTTGAGTAATTTGCCGGTTGGTTTCACAACGGCTTGCATTGACATTTACTATTTTTTGCCAGACATTCATTGTGGAACAACAGTGAATTTCTCTGCGAGTTAAGCGTTTTGACTAATTTTCCGATTGGTTTCAGATCGGCTTGCATTGAAATTTACTAATTTTTGCCAGACATTCATTGTGTAACAAAAGTGATTTGCTCGGCGAGTTAAGCGTTTTGACTAATTTGCCGATTGGTTTCAGAACGGCTAGCATTGAAATTTACTATTTTTTGCCAGACATTCATTGTGGAACAAAAGTCATTTTCTCGGCGAGATAAGCATTTTGAGTAATTTGCCGATTGGTTTCAGAACGGCTTGCATTAAAATTTACTATTTTTTGCCAGACGTTCATTGTGGAAAGAAAGTGATTTTCTCGGCGAGTTAAGCATTTTGAGTAATTTGCCGATTGGTTTCAGAACGGCTTGCATCGATATTTACTATTATTTGCCAACCATTCATTGTGTGAAAAAAGTGATTTCCTCGGCGAGTTAAGCATTTTGAGTCATTTGCCGATTCGTTTCTGAACGGCTTGCATCAAAATTAACTATTTATTGTCAAACATTCATTGAGGGAAAAAAGTGATTTTCTCGGCGCGTTAAGCATTTTGAGTAATTGCCGCTTGGTTTCAGAACGGCTTGCATTGAAATGAACTATTTTTGCCAACCATTCATTGTGGGAAAAATGTGATTTTCCCGGCGAGTTAAGCATTTCGCGTAATTTCCCGATTCGTTTCAGAACGTCTTTCATCAAAATTAACTATTTTTTGCCAGATATTCATTGTGGGAAAAAAGTGATTTTCTCGGCGCGTAAAGCATTTTGAATAATTTGCCGGTTGGTTTCAGAACGGCTTGCATTGAAAATTACTATTTTTGCCAACCATTCATTGTGGGAAAAAAGTGATTTTCCCGGCGCGTTAACCATTTTGAGTAATTTGCCGCTTGGTTTCAGAACGGCTTGCATTGACATTTACTATTTTTTGCCAACCATTCATTGTGGGGAAAAGAGTGATTTTCTCGGCGAGTTAAGCATTTTGAGTAATTTGCCGATTGGTTTCAGATCGTCTTGCATCAAAATTAACTATTTTTTGCCAGACATTCATTGTGGGAAAAAAGTGATTTTCTCGGCGCGTTAAACATTTTGAGTAATTTGCCGCTTGGTTTCACAACGGCTTGCATTGACATTTACTCTTTTTTGCCAGACATTCATTGTGGAACAAAAGTGATTTTCTCGGCGCGTTAAGCATTTTGAGTAATTTGCCGGTTGGTTTCCGAACGGCTTGCATTGAAATTTACTATTTTTTGCCAGACATTCATTGTGCAACAAAAGTGATTTTCTCGGCGAGTTAAGCATTTTCAGTAATTTGTCGATTGGTTTCAGAACGGCTTGCATTGATATTTACTATTATTTGCCAACCATTCATTGTGGGAAAAAAGTGATTTCCTCGGCGAGTTAAGCATTTTGAGTAATTTGCCGATTCGTTTCAGAACGGCTTGCATCAAAATTAACTATTTTTTGCCAGACATTCATTGTGGGAAAAAAGTGATTTTCTCGGCGCGTTAAGCATTTTGAGTAATTTGCCGCTTGGTTTCACAACGGCTTGCATTGACATTTACTATTTTATGCCAGACATTCATTGTGGAACAAAAGTGATTTTCTCGGCGCGTTAAGCATTTTGAGTAATTTGCCTGTTGGTTTCCGAACGGCTTGCATTGAAATTTACTATTTTTTGCCAGACATTCATTGTGCAACAAAAGTGATTTTCTCGGCGAGTTAAGCATTTTCAGTAATTTGCCGATTGATTTCAGAACGGCTTGCATTGATATTTACTATTATTTGCCAACCATTCATTGTGGGAAAAAAGTGATTTCCTCGGCGAGTTAAGCATTTTGAGTAATTTGCCGATTCGTTTCAGAACAGCTTGCATCAAAATTAACTATTTATTGCCAAACATTCATTGTGGGGAAAAAGGTGATTTCCTCAGCGCGTTAAGCATTTTGAGTAATTTGCCGCTTGGTTTCAGAACGGCTTGCATTGACATTTACTATTTTTTGCCAACCATTCATTGTGGGAAAAAAGTGATTTTCTAGGCGGGTTAAGCATTTTGAGTAATTTGCCGATTGGTTTCAGAGCGGCTTGCATTGAAATTAACTATTTTTTGCCAACCATTCATTGTGGGAAAAAAGTGATTTTCGCGGCGAGTTAAGCATTTTGAGTAATTTGCCGATTCGGTTCAGAACGTCTTGCATCAAAATTAACTATTTATTGCCAGACATTCATTGTGGAAAGAAAGTGATTTTCTCGGCGAGTTAAGCATTTTGAGTAATTTGCCGATTGGTTTCAGAACGTCTTGCATCAAAATTAACTATTTTTTGCCAGACATTCATTGTCGGAAAAAAGTGATTTTCTTGGTGCGTTAAGCATTTTGAGTAATTTGCCGCTTGGTTTTACAACGGCTTGCATTGACATTTACTATTTTTTGCCAGACATTCATTGTGGAACAAAAGTGATTTTCTCGGCGCGTTAAGCATTTTGAGTAATTTGCCGGTTGGTTTCCGAACGGCTTGCATTGAAATTTACTATTTTTTGCCAGACATTCATTGTCCAACAAAAGTGATTTTCTCGGCGAGTTAAGCATTTTGAGTAATTTGCCGCTTGGTTTCAGAACGGCTTGCATTGACATTTACTATTTTTGCCAGACATTCATTGTGCAACAAAAGTGATTTTCTCGGCGAGTTAAGCATTTTGAGTAATTTGCCGGTTGGTTTCAGAACGGCTTGCATTGAAAATTACTATTTTTTGCCAGACATTCATTGTGCAACAAAAGTGATTTTCTCGGCGAGATAAGCATTTTGAGTAATTTGCCGATTGGTTTCAGAACGGCTTGCATTGGTTTTTACTATTATTTGCCAACCATTCATTGTGTGAAAAAAGTGATTTCCTCGGCGAGTTAAGCATTTTGAGTAATTTGCCGATTCGTTTCAGAACGTCTTGCATCAAAATTAACTATTTATTGCCAGACATTCATTGTGAAAAGAAAGTGATTTTCTCGGCGAGTTAAGCATTTTGAGTAATTTGCCGATTGGTTTCAGAACGGCTTGCATTGAAATTAACTATTTTTGCCAACCATTCATTGTGGGAAAAAAGTGATTTTCTCGGCGAGTTAAGCATTTTGAGTAATTTGCCGATTGGTTTCAGATCGTCTTGCATCAAAATTAACTATTTTTTGCCAGACATTCATTGTGGGAAAAAAGTGATTTTCTCGGCGCGTTAAGCATTTTGAGTAATTTGCCGCTTGGTTTCACAACGGCTTGCATTGACATTTACTATTTTATGCCAGACATTCATTGTGGAACAAAAGTGATTTTCTCGGCACGTTAAGCATTTTGAGTAATTTGCCTGTTGGTTTCCGAACGGCTTGCATTGAAATTTACTATTTTTTGCCAGACATTCATTGTGCAACAAAAGTGATTTTCTCGGCGAGTTAAGCATTTTCAGTAATTTGCCGGTTGATTTCAGAACGGCTTGCATTGATATTTACTATTATTTGCCAACCATTCATTGTGGGAAAAAAGTGATTTCCTCGGCGAGTTAAGCATTTTGAGTAATTTGCCGATTCGTTTCAGAACAGCTTGCATCAAAATTAACTATTTATTGCCAAACATTCATTGTGGGGAAAAAGGTGATTTTCTCAGCGCGTTAAGCATTTTGAGTAATTTGCCGCTTGGTTTCAGAACGGCTTGCATTGACATTTACTATTTTTTGCCAACCATTCATTGTGGGAAAAAAGTGATTTTCTAGGCGGGTTAAGCATTTTGAGTAATTTGCCGATTGGTTTCAGAGCGGCTTGCATTGAAATTAACTATTTTTTGCCAACCATTCATTGTGGGAAAAAAGTGATTTTCGCGGCGAGTTAAGCATTTTGAGTAATTTGCCGATTCGGTTCAGAACGTCTTGCATCAAAATTAACTATTTATTGCCAGACATTCATTGTGGGAAGAAAGTGATTTTCTCGGCGAGTTAAGCATTTTGAGTAATTTGCCGATTGGTTTCAGAACGTCTTGCATCAACATTAACTATTTTTTGCCAGACATTCATTGTGGAACAAAAGTGATTTTCTCGGCGCGTTAAGCATTTTGAGTAATTTGCCGGTTGGTTTCCGAACGGCTTGCATTGAAATTTACTATTTTTTGCCAGACATTCATTGTCCAACAAAAGTGATTTTCTCGGCGAGTTAAGCATTTTGAGTAATTTGCCGCTTGGTTTCAGAACGGCTTGCATTGATATTTACTATTATTTGCCAACCATTCATTGTGGGAAAAAAGTGATTTTCTCGGCGCGTTAAGCATTTTGAGTAATTTGCCGGTTGGTTTCACAACGGCTTGCATTGACATTTACTATTTTTTGCCAGACATTCATTGTGGAACAACAGTGAATTTCTCTGCGAGTTAAGCGTTTTGACTAATTTTCCGATTGGTTTCAGATCGGCTTGCATTGAAATTTACTAATTTTTGCCAGACATTCATTGTGTAACAAAAGTGATTTGCTCGGCGAGTTAAGCGTTTTGACTAATTTGCCGATTGGTTTCAGAACGGCTAGCATTGAAATTTACTATTTTTTGCCAGACATTCATTGTGGAACAAAAGTCATTTTCTCGGCGAGATAAGCATTTTGAGTAATTTGCCGATTGGTTTCAGAACGGCTTGCATTAAAATTTACTATTTTTTGCCAGACGTTCATTGTGGAAAGAAAGTGATTTTCTCGGCGAGTTAAGCATTTTGAGTAATTTGCCGATTGGTTTCAGAACGGCTTGCATCGATATTTACTATTATTTGCCAACCATTCATTGTGTGAAAAAAGTGATTTCCTCGGCGAGTTAAGCATTTTGAGTCATTTGCCGATTCGTTTCTGAACGGCTTGCATCAAAATTAACTATTTATTGTCAAACATTCATTGAGGGAAAAAAGTGATTTTCTCGGCGCGTTAAGCATTTTGAGTAATTGCCGCTTGGTTTCAGAACGGCTTGCATTGAAATGAACTATTTTTGCCAACCATTCATTGTGGGAAAAATGTGATTTTCCCGGCGAGTTAAGCATTTCGCGTAATTTCCCGATTCGTTTCAGAACGTCTTTCATCAAAATTAACTATTTTTTGCCAGATATTCATTGTGGGAAAAAAGTGATTTTCTCGGCGCGTAAAGCATTTTGAATAATTTGCCGGTTGGTTTCAGAACGGCTTGCATTGAAAATTACTATTTTTGCCAACCATTCATTGTGGGAAAAAAGTGATTTTCCCGGCGCGTTAACCATTTTGAGTAATTTGCCGCTTGGTTTCAGAACGGCTTGCATTGACATTTACTATTTTTTGCCAACCATTCATTGTGGGGAAAAGAGTGATTTTCTCGGCGAGTTAAGCATTTTGAGTAATTTGCCGATTGGTTTCAGATCGTCTTGCATCAAAATTAACTATTTTTTGCCAGACATTCATTGTGGGAAAAAAGTGATTTTCTCGGCGCGTTAAACATTTTGAGTAATTTGCCGCTTGGTTTCACAACGGCTTGCATTGACATTTACTCTTTTTTGCCAGACATTCATTGTGGAACAAAAGTGATTTTCTCGGCGCGTTAAGCATTTTGAGTAATTTGCCGGTTGGTTTCCGAACGGCTTGCATTGAAATTTACTATTTTTTGCCAGACATTCATTGTGCAACAAAAGTGATTTTCTCGGCGAGTTAAGCATTTTCAGTAATTTGTCGATTGGTTTCAGAACGGCTTGCATTGATATTTACTATTATTTGCCAACCATTCATTGTGGGAAAAAAGTGATTTCCTCGGCGAGTTAAGCATTTTGAGTAATTTGCCGATTCGTTTCAGAACGGCTTGCATCAAAATTAACTATTTTTTGCCAGACATTCATTGTGGGAAAAAAGTGATTTTCTCGGCGCGTTAAGCATTTTGAGTAATTTGCCGCTTGGTTTCACAACGGCTTGCATTGACATTTACTATTTTATGCCAGACATTCATTGTGGAACAAAAGTGATTTTCTCGGCGCGTTAAGCATTTTGAGTAATTTGCCTGTTGGTTTCCGAACGGCTTGCATTGAAATTTACTATTTTTTGCCAGACATTCATTGTGCAACAAAAGTGATTTTCTCGGCGAGTTAAGCATTTTCAGTAATTTGCCGATTGATTTCAGAACGGCTTGCATTGATATTTACTATTATTTGCCAACCATTCATTGTGGGAAAAAAGTGATTTCCTCGGCGAGTTAAGCATTTTGAGTAATTTGCCGATTCGTTTCAGAACAGCTTGCATCAAAATTAACTATTTATTGCCAAACATTCATTGTGGGGAAAAAGGTGATTTTCTCAGCGCGTTAAGCATTTTGAGTAATTTGCCGCTTGGTTTCAGAACGGCTTGCATTGACATTTACTATTTTTTGCCAACCATTCATTGTGGGAAAAAAGTGATTTTCTAGGCGGGTTAAGCATTTTGAGTAATTTGCCGATTGGTTTCAGAGCGGCTTGCATTGAAATTAACTATTTTTTGCCAACCATTCATTGTGGGAAAAAAGTGATTTTCGCGGCGAGTTAAGCATTTTGAGTAATTTGCCGATTCGGTTCAGAACGTCTTGCATCAAAATTAACTATTTATTGCCAGACATTCATTGTGGAAAGAAAGTGATTTTCTCGGCGAGTTAAGCATTTTGAGTAATTTGCCGATTGGTTTCAGAACGTCTTGCATCAAAATTAACTATTTTTTGCCTGACATTCATTGTGGGAAAAAAGTGATTTTCTTGGTGCGTTAAGCATTTTGAGTAATTTGCCGCTTGGTTTTACAACAGCTTGCATTGACATTTACTATTTTTTGCCAGACATTCATTGTGGAACAAAAGTGATTTTCTCGGCGCGTTAAGCATTTTGAGTAATTTGCCGGTTGGTTTCCGAACGGCTTGCATTGAAATTTACTATTTTTTGCCAGACATTCATTGTCCAACAAAAGTGATTTTCTCGGCGAGTTAAGCATTTTGAGTAATTTGCCGCTTGGTTTCAGAACGGCTTGCATTGACATTTACTATTTTTGCCAGACATTCATTGTGCAACAAAAGTGATTTTCTCGGCGAGTTAAGCATTTTGAGTAATTTGCCGATTGGTTTCAGAACGGCTTGCATTGATATTTACTATTATTTGCCAACCATTCATTGTGGGATAAAAGTGATTTTCTCGGCGCGTTAAGCATTTTGAGTAATTTGCCGGTTGGTTTCACAACGGCTTGCATTGACATTTACTATTTTTTGCCAGACATTCATTGTGGAACAACAGTGAATTTCTCTGCGAATTAAGCGTTTTGACTAATTTTCCGATTGGTTTCAGATCGGCTTGCATTGAAATTTACTAATTTTTGCCAGACATTCATTGTGTAACAAAAGTGATTTGCTCGGCGAGTTAAGCGTTTTGACTAATTTGCCGATTGGTTTCAGAACGGCTAGCATTGAAATTTACTATTTTTTGCCAGACATTCATTGTGGAACAAAAGTGATTTTCTCGGCGAGATAAGCATTTTGAGTAATTTGCCGATTGGTTTCAGAACGGCTTGCATTAAAATTTACTATTTTTTGCCAGACGTTCATTGTGGAAAGAAAGTGATTTTCTCGGCGAGTTAAGCATTTTGAGTAATTTGCCGATTGGTTTCAGAACGGCTTGCATCGATATTTACTATTATTTGCCAACCATTCATTGTGGGAAAAAAGTGATTTCCTCGGCGAGTTAAGCATTTTGAGTCATTCGCCGATTCGTTTCTGAACGGCTTGCATCAAAATTAACTATTTATTGTCAAACATTCATTGAGGGAAAAAAGTGATTTTCTCGGCGCGTTAAGCATTTTGAGTAATTTGCCGATTGGTTTCAGAACGGCTTGCATTGAAATTAACTATTTTTGCCAACCATTCATTGTGGGAAAAAAGTGATTTTCCCGGCGCGTTAAGCATTTTGAGTAATTTGCCGCTTGGTTTCAGAACGGCTTGCATTGACATTTACTATTTTTTGCCAACCATTCATTGTGGGGAAAAAAGTGATTTTCTCGGCGAGTTAAGCATTTTGAG
The DNA here is from genome assembly GCF_047496885.1 of Scyliorhinus torazame. Lineage (NCBI taxonomy): Eukaryota > Metazoa > Chordata > Chondrichthyes > Carcharhiniformes > Scyliorhinidae > Scyliorhinus > Scyliorhinus torazame. The sequence goes on along the minus strand of NC_092715.1, from coordinate 228,362,556 downwards.
TAATTTGCCGATTGGTTTCAGATCGTCTTGCATCAAAATTAACTATTTTTTGCCAGACATTCATTGTGGGAAAAAAGTGATTTTCTCGGCGCGTTAAACATTTTGAGTAATTTGCCGCTTGGTTTCACAACGGCTTGCATTGACATTTACTCTTTTTTGCCAGACATTCATTGTGGAACAAAAGTGATTTTCTCGGCGCGTTAAGCATTTTGAGTAATTTGCCTGTTGGTTTCCGAACGGCTTGCATTGAAATTTACTATTTTTTGCCAGACATTCATTGTGCAACAAAAGTGATTTTCTCGGCGAGTTAAGCATTTTCAGTAATTTGCCGATTGGTTTCAGAACGGCTTGCATTGATATTTACTATTATTTGCCAACCATTCATTGTGGGAAAAAAGTGATTTCCTCGGCGAGTTAAGCATTTTGAGTAATTTGCCGATTCGTTTCAGAACGGCTTGCATCAAAATTAACTATTTTTTGCCAGACATTCATTGTGGGAAAAAAGTGATTTTCTCGGCGCGTTAAGCATTTTGAGTAATTTGCCGCTTGGTTTCACAACGGCTTGCATTGACATTTACTATTTTATGCCAGACATTCATTGTGGAACAAAAGTGATTTTCTCGGCGCGTTAAGCATTTTGAGTAATTTGCCTGTTGGTTTCCGAACGGCTTGCATTGAAATTTACTATTTTTTGCCAGACATTCATTGTGCAACAAAAGTGATTTTCTCGGCGAGTTAAGCATTTTCAGTAATTTGCCGATTGATTTCAGAACGGCTTGCATTGATATTTACTATTATTTGCCAACCATTCATTGTGGGAAAAAAGTGATTTCCTCGGCGAGTTAAGCATTTTGAGTAATTTGCCGATTCGTTTCAGAACAGCTTGCATCAAAATTAACTATTTATTGCCAAACATTCATTGTGGGGAAAAAGGTGATTTTCTCAGCGCGTTAAGCATTTTGAGTAATTTGCCGCTTGGTTTCAGAACGGCTTGCATTGTCATTTACTATTTTTTGCCAACCATTCATTGTGGGAAAAAAGTGATTTTCTAGGCGGGTTAAGCATTTTGAGTAATTTGCCGATTGGTTTCAGAGCGGCTTGCATTGAAATTAACTATTTTTTGCCAACCATTCATTGTGGGAAAAAAGTGATTTTCGCGGCGAGTTAAGCATTTTGAGTAATTTGCCGATTCGGTTCAGAACGTCTTGCATCAAAATTAACTATTTATTGCCAGACATTCATTGTGGAAAGAAAGTGATTTTCTCGGCGAGTTAAGCATTTTGAGTAATTTGCCGATTGGTTTCAGAACGTCTTGCATCAAAATTAACTATTTTTTGCCAGACATTCATTGTGGGAAAAAAGTGATTTTCTTGGTGCGTTAAGCATTTTGAGTAATTTGCCGCTTGGTTTTACAACGGCTTGCATTGACATTTACTATTTTTTGCCAGACATTCATTGTGGAACAAAAGTGATTTTCTCGGCGCGTTAAGCATTTTGAGTAATTTGCCGGTTGGTTTCCGAACGGCTTGCATTGAAATTTACTATTTTTTGCCAGACATTCATTGTCCAACAAAAGTGATTTTCTCGGCGAGTTAAGCATTTTGAGTAATTTGCCGCTTGGTTTCAGAACGGCTTGCATTGACATTTACTATTTTTGCCAGACATTCATTGTGCAACAAAAGTGATTTTCTCGGCGAGTTAAGCATTTTGAGTAATTTGCCGATTGGTTTCAGAACGGCTTGCATTGATATTTACTATTATTTGCCAACCATTCATTGTGGGAAAAAAGTGATTTCCTCGGCGAGTTAAGCATTTTGAGTCATTCGCCGATTCGTTTCTGAACGGCTTGCATCAAAATTAACTATTTATTGTCAAACATTCATTGATGGAAAAAAGTGATTTTCTCGGCGCGTTAAGCATTTTGAGTAATTTGCCGATTGGTTTCAGAACGGCTTGCATTGGAATTAACTATTTTTGCCAACCATTCATTGTGGGAAAAAAGTGATTTTCCCGGCGCGTTAAGCATTTTGAGTAATTTGCCGCTTGGTTTCAGAACGGCTTGCATTGACATTTACTATTTTTTGCCAACCATTCATTGTGGGGAAAAAAGTGATTTTCTCGGCGAGTTAAGCATTTTGAGTAATTTGCCGATTGGTTTCAGATCGTCTTGCATCAAAATTAACTATTTTTTGCCAGACATTCATTGTGGGAAAAAAGTGATTTTCTCGGCGCGTTAAACATTTTGAGTAATTTGCCGCTTGGTTTCACAACGGCTTGCATTGACATTTACTATTTTTTGCCAGACATTCATTGTGCAACAAAAGTGATTTTCTCGGCGAGTTAAGCATTTTCAGTAATTTGCCGATTGGTTTCAGAACGGCTTGCATTGATATTTACTATTATTTGCCAACCATTCATTGTGGGAAAAAAGTGATTTCCTCGGCGAGTTAAGCATTTTGAGTAATTTGCCGATTCGTTTCAGAACGTCTTGCATCAAAATTAACTATTTATTGCCAGACATTCATTGTGAAAAGAAAGTGATTTTCTCGGCGAGTTAAGCATTTTGAGTAATTTGCCGATTGGTTTCAGAACGGCTTGCATTGAAATTAACTATTTTTGCCAACCATTCATTGTGGGAAAAAAGTGATTTTCTCGGCGAGTTAAGCATTTTGAGTAATTTGCCGATTGGTTTCAGATCGTCTTGCATCAAAATTAACTATTTTTTGCCAGACATTCATAGTGGGAAAAAAGTGATTTTCTCGGCGCGTTAAGCATTTTGAGTAATTTGCCGCTTGGTTTCACAACGGCTTGCATTGACATTTACTATTTTATGCCAGACATTCATTGTGGAACAAAAGTGATTTTCTCGGCACGTTAAGCATTTTGAGTAATTTGCCTGTTGGTTTCCGAACGGCTTGCATTGAAATTTACTATTTTTTGCCAGACATTCATTGTGCAACAAAAGTGATTTTCTCGGCGAGTTAAGCATTTTCAGTAATTTGCCGGTTGATTTCAGAACGGCTTGCATTGATATTTACTATTATTTGCCAACCATTCATTGTGGGAAAAAAGTGATTTCCTCGGCGAGTTAAGCATTTTGAGTAATTTGCCGATTCGTTTCAGAACAGCTTGCATCAAAATTAACTATTTATTGCCAAACATTCATTGTGGGGAAAAAGGTGATTTTCTCAGCGCGTTAAGCATTTTGAGTAATTTGCCGCTTGGTTTCAGAACGGCTTGCATTGACATTTACTATTTTTTGCCAACCATTCATTGTGGGAAAAAAGTGATTTTCTAGGCGGGTTAAGCATTTTGAATAATTTGCCGATTGGTTTCAGAGCGGCTTGCATTGAAATTATCTATTTTTTGCCAACCATTCATTGTGGGAAAAAAGTGATTTTCGCGGCGAGTTAAGCATTTTGAGTAATTTGCCGATTCGGTTCAGAACGTCTTGCATCAAAATTAACTATTTATTGCCAGACATTCATTGTGGGAAGAAAGTGATTTTCTCGGCGAGTTAAGCATTTTGAGTAATTTGCCGATTGGTTTCAGAACGTCTTGCATCAAAATTAACTATTTTTTGCCAGACATTCATTGTGGAACAAAAGTGATTTTCTCGGCGCGTTAAGCATTTTGAGTAATTTGCCGGTTGGTTTCCGAACGGCTTGCATTGAAATTTAGTATTTTTTGCCAGACATTCATTGTCCAACAAAAGTGATTTTCTCGGCGAGTTAAGCATTTTGAGTAATTTGCCGTTTGGTTTCAGAACGGCTTGCATTGATATTTACTATTATTTGCCAACCATTCATTGTGGGAAAAAAGTGATTTTCTCGGCGCGTTAAGCATTTTGAGTAATTTGCCGGTTGGTTTCACAACGGCTTGCATTGACATTTACTATTTTTTGCCAGACATTCATTGTGGAACAACAGTGAATTTCTCTGCGAGTTAAGCGTTTTGACTAATTTTCCGATTGGTTTCAGATCGGCTTGCATTGAAATTTACTAATTTTTGCCAGACATTCATTGTGTAACAAAAGTGATTTGCTCGGCGAGTTAAGCGTTTTGACTAATTTGCCGATTGGTTTCAGAACGGCTAGCATTGAAATTTACTATTTTTTGCCAGACATTCATTGTGGAACAAAAGTCATTTTCTCGGCGAGATAAGCATTTTGAGTAATTTGCCGATTGGTTTCAGAACGGCTTGCATTAAAATTTACTATTTTTTGCCAGACGTTCATTGTGGAAAGAAAGTGATTTTCTCGGCGAGTTAAGCATTTTGAGTAATTTGCCGATTGGTTTCAGAACGGCTTGCATCGATATTTACTATTATTTGCCAACCATTCATTGTGTGAAAAAAGTGATTTCCTCGGCGAGTTAAGCATTTTGAGTCATTTGCCGATTCGTTTCTGAACGGCTTGCATCAAAATTAACTATTTATTGTCAAACATTCATTGAGGGAAAAAAGTGATTTTCTCGGCGCGTTAAGCATTTTGAGTAATTGCCGCTTGGTTTCAGAACGGCTTGCATTGAAATGAACTATTTTTGCCAACCATTCATTGTGGGAAAAATGTGATTTTCCCGGCGAGTTAAGCATTTCGCGTAATTTCCCGATTCGTTTCAGAACGTCTTTCATCAAAATTAACTATTTTTTGCCAGATATTCATTGTGGGAAAAAAGTGATTTTCTCGGCGCGTAAAGCATTTTGAATAATTTGCCGGTTGGTTTCCGAACGGCTTGTATTGAAATTTACTATTTTTTGCCAGACATTCATTGTGCAACAAAAGTGATTTTCTCGGCGAGTTAAGCATTTTCAGTAATTTGTCGATTGGTTTCAGAACGGCTTGCATTGATATTTACTATTATTTGCCAACCATTCATTGTGGGAAAAAAGTGATTTCCTCGGCGAGTTAAGCATTTTGAGTAATTTGCCGATTCGTTTCAGAACGGCTTGCATCAAAATTAACTATTTTTTGCCAGACATTCATTGTGGGAAAAAAGTGATTTTCTCGGCGCGTTAAGCATTTTGAGTAATTTGCCGCTTGGTTTCACAACGGCTTGCATTGACATTTACTATTTTATGCCAGACATTCATTGTGGAACAAAAGTGATTTTCTCGGCGCGTTAAGCATTTTGAGTAATTTGCCTGTTGGTTTCCGAACGGCTTGCATTGAAATTTACTATTTTTTGCCAGACATTCATTGTGCAACAAAAGTGATTTTCTCGGCGAGTTAAGCATTTTCAGTAATTTGCCGATTGATTTCAGAACGGCTTGCATTGATATTTACTATTATTTGCCAACCATTCATTGTGGGAAAAAAGTGATTTCCTCGGCGAGTTAAGCATTTTGAGTAATTTGCCGATTCGTTTCAGAACAGCTTGCATCAAAATTAACTATTTATTGCCAAACATTCATTGTGGGGAAAAAGGTGATTTTCTCAGCGCGTTAAGCATTTTGAGTAATTTGCCGCTTGGTTTCAGAACGGCTTGCATTGACATTTACTATTTTTTGCCAACCATTCATTGTGGGAAAAAAGTGATTTTCTAGGCGGGTTAAGCATTTTGAGTAATTTGCCGATTGGTTTCAGAGCGGCTTGCATTGAAATTAACTATTTTTTGCCAACCATTCATTGTGGGAAAAAAGTGATTTTCGCGGCGAGTTAAGCATTTTGAGTAATTTGCCGATTGGTTTCAGAACGTCTTGCATCAAAATTAACTATTTTTTGCCTGACATTCATTGTGGGAAAAAAGTGATTTTCTTGGTGCGTTAAGCATTTTGAGTAATTTGCCGCTTGGTTTTACAACAGCTTGCATTGACATTTACTATTTTTTGCCAGACATTCATTGTGGAACAAAATGATTTTCTCGGCGCGTTAAGCATTTTGAGTAATTTGCCGGTTGGTTTCCGAACGGCTTGCATTGAAATTTACTATTTTTTGCCAGACATTCATTGTCCAACAAAAGTGATTTTCTCGGCGAGTTAAGCATTTTGAGTAATTTGCCGCTTGGTTTCAGAACGGCTTGCATTGACATTTACTATTTTTGCCAGACATTCATTGTGCAACAAAAGTGATTTTCTCGGCGAGTTAAGCATTTTGAGTAATTTGCCGATTGGTTTCAGAACGGCTTGCATTGATATTTACTATTATTTGCCAACCATTCATTGTGGGATAAAAGTGATTTTCTCGGCGCGTTAAGCATTTTGAGTAATTTGCCGGTTGGTTTCACAACGGCTTGCATTGACATTTACTATTTTTTGCCAGACATTCATTGTGGAACAACAGTGAATTTCTCTGCGAATTAAGCGTTTTGACTAATTTTCCGATTGGTTTCAGATCGGCTTGCATTGAAATTTACTAATTTTTGCCAGACATTCATTGTGTAACAAAAGTGATTTGCTCGGCGAGTTAAGCGTTTTGACTAATTTGCCGATTGGTTTCAGAACGGCTAGCTTTGAAATTTACTATTTTTTGCCAGACATTCATTGTGGAACAAAAGTGATTTTCTCGGCGAGATAAGCATTTTGAGTAATTTGCCGATTGGTTTCAGAACGGCTTGCATTAAAATTTACTATTTTTTGCCAGACGTTCATTGTGGAAAGAAAGTGATTTTCTCGGCGAGTTAAGCATTTTGAGTAATTTGCCGATTGGTTTCAGAACGGCTTGCATCGATATTTACTATTATTTGCCAACCATTCATTGTGGGAAATAAGTGATTTCCTCGGCGAGTTAAGCATTTTGAGTCATTCGCCGATTCGTTTCTGAACGGCTTGCATCAAAATTAACTATTTATTGTCAAACATTCATTGAGGGAAAAAAGTGATTTTCTCGGCGCGTTAAGCATTTTGAGTAATTTGCCGATTGGTTTCAGAACGGCTTGCATTGAAATTAACTATTTTTGCCAACCATTCATTGTGGGAAAAAAGTGATTTTCCCGGCGCGTTAAGCATTTTGAGTAATTTGCCGCTTGGTTTCAGAACGGCTTGCATTGACATTTACTATTTTTTGCCAACCATTCATTGTGGGGAAAAAAGTGATTTTCTCGGCGAGTTAAGCATTTTGAGTAATTTTCCGATTGGTTTCAGATCGTCTTGCATCAAAATTAACTATTTTTTGCCAGACATTCATTGTGGGAAAAAAGTGATTTTCTCGGCGCGTTAAACATTTTGAGTAATTTGCCGCTTGGTTTCACAACGGCTTGCATTGACATTTACTCTTTTTTGCCAGACATTCATTGTGGAACAAAAGTGATTTTCTCGGCGCGTTAAGCATTTTGAGTAATTTGCCGGTTGGTTTCCGAACGGCTTGCATTGAAATTTACTATTTTTTGCCAGACATTCATTGTGCAACAAAAGTGATTTTCTCGGCGAGTTAAGCATTTTCAGTAATTTGCCGATTGGTTTCAGAACGGCTTGCATTGATATTTACTATTATTTGCCAACCATTCATTGTGGGAAAAAAGTGATTTCCTCGGCGAGTTAAGCATTTTGAGTAATTTGCCGATTCGTTTCAGAACGGCTTGCATCAAAATTAACTATTTTTTGCCAGACATTCATTGTGGGAAAAAAGTGATTTTCTCGGCGCGTTAAGCATTTTGAGTAATTTGCCGCTTGGTTTCACAACGGCTTGCATTGACATTTACTATTTTATGCCAGACATTCATTGTGGAACAAAAGTGATTTTCTCGGCGCGTTAAGCATTTTGAGTAATTTGCCTGTTGGTTTCCGAACGGCTTGCATTGAAATTTACTATTTTTTGCCAGACATTCATTGTGCAACAAAAGTGATTTTCTCGGCGAGTTAAGCATTTTCAGTAATTTGCCGATTGATTTCAGAACGGCTTGCATTGATATTTACTATTATTTGCCAACCATTCATTGTGGGAAAAAAGTGATTTCCTCGGCGAGTTAAGCATTTTGAGTAATTTGCCGATTCGTTTCAGAACAGCTTGCATCAAAATTAACTATTTATTGCCAAACATTCATTGTGGGGAAAAAGGTGATTTTCTCAGCGCGTTAAGCATTTTGAGTAATTTGCCGCTTGGTTTCAGAACGGCTTGCATTGACATTTACTATTTTTTGCCAACCATTCATTGTGGGAAAAAAGTGATTTTCTAGGCGGGTTAAGCATTTTGAGTAATTTGCCGATTGGTTTCAGAGCGGCTTGCATTGAAATTAACTATTTTTTGCCAACCATTCATTGTGGGAAAAAAGTGATTTTCGCGGCGAGTTAAGCATTTTGAGTAATTTGCCGATTCGGTTCAGAACGTCTTGCATCAAAATTAACTATTTATTGCCAGACATTCATTGTGGAAAGAAAGTGATTTTCTCGGCGAGTTAAGCATTTTGAGTAATTTGCCGATTGGTTTCAGAACGTCTTGCATCAAAATTAACTATTTTTTGCCAGACATTCATTGTGGGAAAAAAGTGATTTTCTTGGTGCGTTAAGCATTTTGAGTAATTTGCCGCTTGGTTTTACAACGGCTTGCATTGACATTTACTATTTTTTGCCAGACATTCATTGTGGAACAAAAGTGATTTTCTCGGCGCGTTAAGCATTTTGAGTAATTTGCCGGTTGGTTTCCGAACGGCTTGCATTGAAATTTACTATTTTTTGCCAGACATTCATTGTCCAACAAAAGTGATTTTCTCGGCGAGTTAAGCATTTTGAGTAATTTGCCGCTTGGTTTCAGAACGGCTTGCATTGACATTTACTATTTTTGCCAGACATTCATTGTGCAACAAAAGTGATTTTCTCGGCGAGTTAAGCATTTGGAGTAATTTGCCGATTGGTTTCAGAACGGCTTGCATTGATATTTACTATTATTTGCCAACCATTCATTGTGGGAAAAAAGTGATTTCCTCGGCGAGTTAAGCATTTTGAGTCATTCGCCGATTCGTTTCTGAACGGCTTGCATCAAAATTAACTATTTATTGTCAAACATTCATTGAGGGAAAAAAGTGATTTTCTCGGCGCGTTAAGCATTTTGAGTAATTTGCCGATTGGTTTCAGAACGGCTTGCATTGAAATTAACTATTTTTGCCAACCATTCATTGTGGGAAAAAAGTGATTTTCCCGGCGCGTTAAGCATTTTGAGTAATTTGCCGCTTGGTTTCAGAACGGCTTGCATTGACATTTACTATTTTTTGCCAACCATTCATTGTGGGGAAAAAAGTGATTTTCTCGGCGAGTTAAGCATTTTGAGTAATTTGCCGATTGGTTTCAGATCGTCTTGCATCAAAATTAACTATTTTTTGCCAGACATTCATTGTGGGAAAAAAGTGATTTTCTCGGCGCGTTAAACATTTTGAGTAATTTGCCGCTTGGTTTCACAACGGCTTGCATTGACATTTACTATTTTTTGCCAGACATTCATTGTGCAACAAAAGTGATTTTCTCGGCGAGTTAAGCATTTTCAGTAATTTGCCGATTGGTTTCAGAACGGCTTGCATTGATATTTACTATTATTTGCCAAACATTCATTGTGGGAAAAAAGTGATTTCCTCGGCGAGTTAAGCATTTTGAGTAATTTGCCGATTCGTTTCAGAACGGCTTGCATCAAAATTAACTATTTTTTGCTAGACATTCATTGTGGGAAAAAAGTGATTTTCTCGGCGCGTTAAGCATTTTGAGTAATTTGCCGCTTGGTTTCACAACGGCTTGCATTGACATTTACTATTTTATGCCAGACATTCATTGTGGAACAAAAGTGATTTTCTCGGCGCGTTAAGCATTTTGAGTAATTTGCCTGTTGGTTTCCGAACGGCTTGCATTGAAATTTACTATTTTTTGCCAGACATTCATTGTGCAACAAAAGTGATTTTCTCGGCGAGTTAAGCATTTTCAGTAATTTGCCGATTGATTTCAGAACGGCTTGCATTGATATTTACTATTATTTGCCAACCATTCATTGTGGGAAAAAAGTGATTTCCTCGGCGAGTTAAGCATTTTGAGTAATTTGCCGATTCGTTTCAGAACAGCTTGCATCAAAATTAACTATTTATTGCCAAACATTCATTGTGGGGAAAAAGGTGATTTTCTAAGCGCGTTAAGCATTTTGAGTAATTTGCCGCTTGGTTTCAGAACGGCTTGCATTGACATTTACTATTTTTTGCCAACCATTCATTGTGGGAAAAAAGTGATTTTCTAGGCGGGTTAAGCATTTTGAGTAATTTGCCGATTGGTTTCAGAGCGGCTTGCATTGAAATTAACTATTTTTTGCCAACCATTCATTGTGGGAAAAAAGTGATTTTCGCGGCGAGTTAAGCATTTTGAGTAATTTGCCGATTCGGTTCAGAACGTCTTGCATCAAAATTAACTATTTATTGCCAGACATTCATTGTGGAAAGAAAGTGATTTTCTCGGCGAGTTAAGCATTTTGAGTAATTTGCCGATTGGTTTCAGAACGTCTTGCATCAAAATTAACTATTTTTTGCCAGACATTCATTGTGGGAAAAAAGTGATTTTCTTGGTGCGTTAAGCATTTTGAGTAATTTGCCGCTTGGTTTTCCAACGGCTTGCATTGACATTTACTATTTTTTGCCAGACATTCATTGTGGAACAAAAGTGATTTTCTCGGCGCGTTAAGCATTTTGAGTAATTTGCCGGTTGGTTTCCGAACGGCTTGCATTGACATTTACTATTTTTGCCAGACATTCATTGTGCAACAAAAGTGATTTTCTCGGCGAGTTAAGCATTTTGAGTAATTTGCCGATTGGTTTCAGAACGGCTTGCATTGATATTTACTATTATTTGCCAACCATTCATTGTGGGATAAAAGTGATTTTCTCGGCGCGTTAAGCATTTTGAGTAATTTGCCGGTTGGTTTCACAACGGCTTGCATTGACATTTACTATTTTTTGCCAGACATTCATTGTGGAACAACAGTGAATTTCTCTGCGAGTTAAGCGTTTTGACTAATTTTCCGATTGGTTTCAGATCGGCTTGCATTGAAATTTACTAATTTTTGCCAGACATTCATTGTGTAACAAAAGTGATTTGCTCGGCGAGTTAAGCGTTTTGACTAATTTGCCGATTGGTTTCAGAACGGCTAGCATTGAAATTTACTATTTTTTGCCAGACATTCATTGTGGAACAAAAGTGATTTTCTCGGCGCGTTAAGCATTTTGAGTAATTTGCCTGTTGGTTTCCGAACGGCTTGCATTGAAATTTACTATTTTTTGCCAGACATTCATTGTGCAACAAAAGTGATTTTCTCGGCGAGTTAAGCATTTTGAGTAATTTGCCGATTCGTTTCAGAACAGCTTGCATCAAAATTAACTATTTATTGCCAAACATTCATTGTGGGGAAAAAGGTGATTTTCTCAGCGCGTTAAGCATTTTGAGTAATTTGCCGCTTGGTTTCAGAACGGCTTGCATTGACATTTACTATTTTTTGCCAACCATTCATTGTGGGAAAAAAGTGATTTTCTAGGCGGGTTAAGCATTTTGAGTAATTTGCCGATTGGTTTCAGAGCGGCTTGCATTGAAATTAACTATTTTTTGCCAACCATTCATTGTGGGAAAAAAGTGATTTTCGCGGCGAGTTAAGCATTTTGAGTAATTTGCCGATTCGGTTCAGAACGTCTTGCATCAAAATTAACTATTTATTGCCAGACATTCATTGTGGAAAGAAAGTGATTTTCTCGGCGAGTTAAGCATTTTGAGTAATTTGCCGATTGGTTTCAGAACGGCTTGCATCGATATTTACTATTATTTGCCAACCATTCATTGTGGGAAATAAGTGATTTCCTCGGCGAGTTAAGCATTTTGAGTCATTCGCCGATTCGTTTCTGAACGGCTTGCATCAAAATTAACTATTTATTGTCAAACATTCATTGAGGGAAAAAAGTGATTTTCTCGGCGCGTTAAGCATTTTGAGTAATTTGCCGATTGGTTTCAGAACGGCTTGCATTGAAATTAACTATTTTTGCCAACCATTCATTGTGGGAAAAAAGTGATTTTCCCGGCGCGTTAAGCATTTTGAGTAATTTGCCGCTTGGTTTCAGAACGGCTTGCATTGACATTTACTATTTTTTGCCAACCATTCATTGTGGGGAAAAAAGTGATTTTCTCGGCGAGTTAAGCATTTTGAGTAATTTTCCGATTGGTTTCAGATCGTCTTGCATCAAAATTAACTATTTTTTGCCAGACATTCATTGTGGGAAAAAAGTGATTTTCTCGGCGCGTTAAACATTTTGAGTAATTTGCCGCTTGGTTTCACAACGGCTTGCATTGACATTTACTCTTTTTTGCCAGACATTCATTGTGGAACAAAAGTGATTTTCTCGGCGCGTTAAGCATTTTGAGTAATTTGCCGGTTGGTTTCCGAACGGCTTGCATTGAAATTTACTATTTTTTGCCAGACATTCATTGTGCAACAAAAGTGATTTTCTCGGCGAGTTAAGCATTTTCAGTAATTTGCCGATTGGTTTCAGAACGGCTTGCATTGATATTTACTATTATTTGCCAACCATTCATTGTGGGAAAAAAGTGATTTCCTCGGCGAGTTAAGCATTTTGAGTAATTTGCCGATTCGTTTCAGAACGGCTTGCATCAAAATTAACTATTTTTTGCCAGACATTCATTGTGGGAAAAAAGTGATTTTCTCGGCGCGTTAAGCATTTTGAGTAATTTGCCGCTTGGTTTCACAACGGCTTGCATTGACATTTACTATTTTATGCCAGACATTCATTGTGGAACAAAAGTGATTTTCTCGGCGCGTTAAGCATTTTGAGTAATTTGCCTGTTGGTTTCCGAACGGCTTGCATTGAAATTTACTATTTTTTGCCAGACATTCATTGTGCAACAAAAGTGATTTTCTCGGCGAGTTAAGCATTTTCAGTAATTTGCCGATTGATTTCAGAACGGCTTGCATTGATATTTACTATTATTTGCCAACCATTCATTGTGGGAAAAAAGTGATTTCCTCGGCGAGTTAAGCATTTTGAGTAATTTGCCGATTCGTTTCAGAACAGCTTGCATCAAAATTAACTATTTATTGCCAAACATTCATTGTGGGGAAAAAGGTGATTTTCTCAGCGCGTTAAGCATTTTGAGTAATTTGCCGCTTGGTTTCAGAACGGCTTGCATTGACATTTACTATTTTTTGCCAACCATTCATTGTGGGAAAAAAGTGATTTTCTAGGCGGGTTAAGCATTTTGAGTAATTTGCCGATTGGTTTCAGAGCGGCTTGCATTGAAATTAACTATTTTTTGCCAACCATTCATTGTGGGAAAAAAGTGATTTTCGCGGCGAGTTAAGCATTTTGAGTAATTTGCCGATTCGGTTCAGAACGTCTTGCATCAAAATTAACTATTTATTGCCAGACATTCATTGTGGAAAGAAAGTGATTTTCTCGGCGAGTTAAGCATTTTGAGTAATTTGCCGATTGGTTTCAGAACGTCTTGCATCAAAATTAACTATTTTTTGCCAGACATTCATTGTGGGAAAAAAGTGATTTTCTTGGTGCGTTAAGCATTTTGAGTAATTTGCCGCTTGGTTTTACAACGGCTTGCATTGACATTTACTATTTTTTGCCAGACATTCATTGTGGAACAAAAGTGATTTTCTCGGCGCGTTAAGCATTTTGAGTAATTTGCCGGTTGGTTTCCGAACGGCTTGCATTGAAATTTACTATTTTTTGCCAGACATTCATTGTCCAACAAAAGTGATTTTCTCGGCGAGTTAAGCATTTTGAGTAATTTGCCGCTTGGTTTCAGAACGGCTTGCATTGACATTTACTATTTTTGCCAGACATTCATTGTGCAACAAAAGTGATTTTCTCGGCGAGTTAAGCATTTTGAGTAATTTGCCGATTGGTTTCAGAACGGCTTGCATTGATATTTACTATTATTTGCCAACCATTCATTGTGGGAAAAAAGTGATTTCCTCGGCGAGTTAAGCATTTTGAGTCATTCGCCGATTCGTTTCTGAACGGCTTGCATCAAAATTAACTATTTATTGTCAAACATTCATTGAGGGAAAAAAGTGATTTTCTCGGCGCGTTAAGCATTTTGAGTAATTTGCCGATTGGTTTCAGAACGGCTTGCATTGAAATTAACTATTTTTGCCAACCATTCATTGTGGGAAAAAAGTGATTTTCCCGGCGCGTTAAGCATTTTGAGTAATTTGCCGCTTGGTTTCAGAACGGCTTGCATTGACATTTACTATTTTTTGCCAACCATTCATTGTGGGGAAAAAAGTGATTTTCTCGGCGAGTTAAGCATTTTGAGTAATTTGCCGATTGGTTTCAGATCGTCTTGCATCAAAATTAACTATTTTTTGCCAGACATTCATTGTGGGAAAAAAGTGATTTTCTCGGCGCGTTAAACATTTTGAGTAATTTGCCGCTTGGTTTCACAACGGCTTGCATTGACATTTACTATTTTTTGCCAGACATTCATTGTGCAACAAAAGTGATTTTCTCGGCGAGTTAAGCATTTTCAGTAATTTGCCGATTGGTTTCAGAACGGCTTGCATTGATATTTACTATTATTTGCCAAACATTCATTGTGGGAAAAAAGTGATTTCCTCGGCGAGTTAAGCATTTTGAGTAATTTGCCGATTCGTTTCAGAACGGCTTGCATCAAAATTAACTATTTTTTGCTAGACATTCATTGTGGGAAAAAAGTGATTTTCTCGGCGCGTTAAGCATTTTGAGTAATTTGCCGCTTGGTTTCACAACGGCTTGCATTGACATTTACTATTTTATGCCAGACATTCATTGTGGAACAAAAGTGATTTTCTCGGCGCGTTAAGCATTTTGAGTAATTTGCCTGTTGGTTTCCGAACGGCTTGCATTGAAATTTACTATTTTTTGCCAGACATTCATTGTGCAACAAAAGTGATTTTCTCGGCGAGTTAAGCATTTTCAGTAATTTGCCGATTGATTTCAGAACGGCTTGCATTGATATTTACTATTATTTGCCAACCATTCATTGTGGGAAAAAAGTGATTTCCTCGGCGAGTTAAGCATTTTGAGTAATTTGCCGATTCGTTTCAGAACAGCTTGCATCAAAATTAACTATTTATTGCCAAACATTCATTGTGGGGAAAAAGGTGATTTTCTAAGCGCGTTAAGCATTTTGAGTAATTTGCCGCTTGGTTTCAGAACGGCTTGCATTGACATTTACTATTTTTTGCCAACCATTCATTGTGGGAAAAAAGTGATTTTCTAGGCGGGTTAAGCATTTTGAGTAATTTGCCGATTGGTTTCAGAGCGGCTTGCATTGAAATTAACTATTTTTTGCCAACCATTCATTGTGGGAAAAAAGTGATTTTCGCGGCGAGTTAAGCATTTTGAGTAATTTGCCGATTCGGTTCAGAACGTCTTGCATCAAAATTAACTATTTATTGCCAGACATTCATTGTGGAAAGAAAGTGATTTTCTCGGCGAGTTAAGCATTTTGAGTAATTTGCCGATTGGTTTCAGAACGTCTTGCATCAAAATTAACTATTTTTTGCCAGACATTCATTGTGGGAAAAAAGTGATTTTCTTGGTGCGTTAAGCATTTTGAGTAATTTGCCGCTTGGTTTTCCAACGGCTTGCATTGACATTTACTATTTTTTGCCAGACATTCATTGTGGAACAAAAGTGATTTTCTCGGCGCGTTAAGCATTTTGAGTAATTTGCCGGTTGGTTTCCGAACGGCTTGCATTGACATTTACTATTTTTGCCAGACATTCATTGTGCAACAAAAGTGATTTTCTCGGCGAGTTAAGCATTTTGAGTAATTTGCCGATTGGTTTCAGAACGGCTTGCATTGATATTTACTATTATTTGCCAACCATTCATTGTGGGATAAAAGTGATTTTCTCGGCGCGTTAAGCATTTTGAGTAATTTGCCGGTTGGTTTCACAACGGCTTGCATTGACATTTACTATTTTTTGCCAGACATTCATTGTGGAACAACAGTGAATTTCTCTGCGAGTTAAGCGTTTTGACTAATTTTCCGATTGGTTTCAGATCGGCTTGCATTGAAATTTACTAATTTTTGCCAGACATTCATTGTGTAACAAAAGTGATTTGCTCGGCGAGTTAAGCGTTTTGACTAATTTGCCGATTGGTTTCAGAACGGCTAGCATTGAAATTTACTATTTTTTGCCAGACATTCATTGTGGAACAAAAGTGATTTTCTCGGCGCGTTAAGCATTTTGAGTAATTTGCCTGTTGGTTTCCGAACGGCTTGCATTGAAATTTACTATTTTTTGCCAGACATTCATTGTGCAACAAAAGTGATTTTCTCGGCGAGTTAAGCATTTTGAGTAATTTGCCGATTCGTTTCAGAACAGCTTGCATCAAAATTAACTATTTATTGCCAAACATTCATTGTGGGGAAAAAGGTGATTTTCTCAGCGCGTTAAGCATTTTGAGTAATTTGCCGCTTGGTTTCAGAACGGCTTGCATTGACATTTACTATTTTTTGCCAACCATTCATTGTGGGAAAAAAGTGATTTTCTAGGCGGGTTAAGCATTTTGAGTAATTTGCCGATTGGTTTCAGAGCGGCTTGCATTGAAATTAACTATTTTTTGCCAACCATTCATTGTGGGAAAAAAGTGATTTTCGCGGCGAGTTAAGCATTTTGAGTAATTTGCCGATTCGGTTCAGAACGTCTTGCATCAAAATTAACTATTTATTGCCAGACATTCATTGTGGAAAGAAAGTGATTTTCTCGGCGAGTTAAGCATTTTGAGTAATTTGCCGATTGGTTTCAGAACGTCTTGCATCAAAATTAACTATTTTTTGCCAGACATTCATTGTGGGAAAAAAGTGATTTTCTTGGTGCGTTAAGCATTTTGAGTAATTTGCCGCTTGGTTTTACAACGGCTTGCATTGACATTTACTATTTTTTGCCAGACATTCATTCTGGAACAAAAGTGATTTTCTCGGCGCGTTAAGCATTTTGAGTAATTTGCCGGTTGGTTTCCGAACGGCTTGCATTGAAATTTACTATTTTTTGCCAGACATTCATTGTCCAACAAAAGTGATTTTCTCGGCGAGTTAAGCATTTTGAGTAATTTGCCGCTTGGTTTCAGAACGGCTTGCATTGACATTTACTATTTTTGCCAGACATTCATTGTGCAACAAAAGTGATTTTCTCGGCGAGTTAAGCATTTTGAGTAATTTGCCGATTGGTTTCAGAACGGCTTGCATTGATATTTACTATTATTTGCCAACCATTCATTGTGGGATAAAAGTGATTTTCTCGGCGCGTTAAGCATTTTGAGTAATTTGCCGGTTGGTTTCACAACGGCTTGCATTGACATTTACTATTTTTTGCCAGACATTCATTGTGGAACAACAGTGAATTTCTCTGCGAGTTAAGCGTTTTGACTAATTTTCCGATTGGTTTCAGATCGGCTTGCATTGAAATTTACTAATTTTTGCCAGACATTCATTGTGTAACAAAAGTGATTTGCTCGGCGAGTTAAGCGTTTTGACTAATTTGCCGATTGGTTTCAGAACGGCTAGCATTGAAATTTACTATTTTTTGCCAGACATTCATTGTGGAACAAAAGTGATTTTCTCGGCGAGATAAGCATTTTGAGTAATTTGCCGATTGGTTTCAGAACGGCTTGCATTAAAATTTACTATTTTTTGCCAGACGTTCATTGTGGAAAGAAAGTGATTTTCTCGGCGAGTTAAGCATTTTGAGTAATTTGCCGATTGGTTTCAGAACGGCTTGCATCGATATTTACTATTATTTGCCAACCATTCATTGTGGGAAAAAAGTGATTTCCTCGGCGAGTTAAGCATTTTGAGTCATTTGCCGATTCGTTTCTGAACGGCTTGCATCAAAATTAACTATTTATTGTCAAACATTCATTGAGGGAAAAAAGTGATTTTCTCGGCGCGTTAAGCATTTTGAGTAATTTGCCGCTTGGTTTCAGAACGGCTTGCATTGAAATTAACTATTTTTGCCAACCATTCATTGTGGGAAAAAAGTGATTTTCTCGGCGCGTTAAACATTTTGAGTAATTTGCCGCTTGGTTTCACAACGGCTTGCATTGACATTTACTCTTTTTTGCCAGACATTCATTGTGGAACAAAAGTGATTTTCTCGGCGCGTTAAGCATTTTGAGTAATTTGCCGGTTGGTTTCCGAACGGCTTGCATTGAAATTTACTATTTTTTGCCAGACATTCATTGTGCAACAAAAGTGATTTTCTCGGCGAGTTAAGCATTTTCAGTAATTTGCCGATTGGTTTCAGAACGGCTTGTATTGATATTTACTATTATTTGCCAACCATTCATTGTGGGAAAAAAGTGATTTCCTCGGCGAGTTAAGCATTTTGAGTAATTTGCCGATTCGTTTCAGAACGGCTTGCATCAAAATTAACTATTTTTTGCCAGACATTCATTGTGGGAAAAAAGTGATTTTCTCGGCGCGTTAAGCATTTTGAGTAATTTGCCGCTTGGTTTCACAACGGCTTGCATTGACATTTACTATTTTATGCCAGACATTCATTGTGGAACAAAAGTGATTTTCTCGGCGCGTTAAGCATTTTGAGTAATTTGCCTGTTGGTTTCCGAACGGCTTGCATTGAAATTTACTATTTTTTGCCAGACATTCATTGTGCAACAAAAGTGATTTTCTCGGCGAGTTAAGCATTTTCAGTAATTTTCACACAATGAATGGTTGGCAAATAATAGTAAATATCAATGCAAGCCGTTCTGAAACCAATCGGCAAATTACTCAAAATGCTATCTCGCCGAGAAAATCACTTTTGTTGCACAATGAATGTCTGGCAAAAAATAGTAATTTTCAATGCAAGCCGTTCTGAAACCAACCGGCAAATTACTCAAAATGCTTAACGCGCCGAGAAAATCACTTTTTTCCCACAATGAATATCTGGCAAAAAATAATTAATTTTGATGAAAGACGTTCTGAAACGAATCGGGAAATTACTCGAAATGCTTAAGTCGCCGGGAAAATCACTTTTTTCCCACAATGAATATCTGGCAAAAAATAGTTAATTTCAATGCAAGCCGTTCTGAAACCAATCCGCAAATTACTCAAAATGCTTAACTCGCCGAGAAAATCACTTTGTTTCCACAATGAATGTCTGGCAAAAAATAGTATATGTCAAAGCAAGCCGTTCTGAAACCAATCGGAAAATTAGTCAAAACGCTTAACTCGCCGCGAAAATCACTTTTTTCCCACAATGAATGGTTGGCAAAAAATAGTTAATTTCAATGCAAGCCGTTGTGAAACCAAGCGGCAAATTACTCAAAATGCTTAACGCGCCGAGAAAATCACTTTTTTCCCACAATGAATGTCTGGCAAAAATAGTTAATTTTGATGCAAGACGATCTGAAACCAATCGGCAAATTACTCAAAATGCTTAACTCGCCGAGAAAATCACTTTTTTCCCACAATGAATGGTTGGCAAAAAATAGTAAATGTCAATGCAAGCCGTTCTGAAACCAAGCGGCAAATTACTCAAAATGCTTAACTCGCCGAGAAAATCACTTTCTTTCCACAATGAATGTCTGGCAATAAATAGTTAATTTTGATGCAAGATGTTCTGAAACGAATCGGCAAATTACTCAAAATGCTTAACTCGCCGAGGAAATCACTTTTTTCACACAATGAATGGTTGGCAAATAATAGTAAATATCAATGCAAGCCGTTCTGAAACAAATCGGCAAATTACTCAAAATGCTATCACCCGAGAAAATCACTTTTGTTGCACAATGAATGTTTGGCAAAAAATAGTAAATTTCAATGCAAGCCGATCTGAAACCAATCGGAAAATTAGTCAAAACGCTTAACTCGCCGAGAAAATCACTTTTGTTCCACAATGAATGTCTGGCAAAAAATAGAAAATGTCAATGCAAACCGTTGTGAAACCAAGCGGCAAATTACTCAAAATGCTTAACGCGCCGAGAAAATCACTTTTTTCCCACAATGAATGTCTGGCAAAAAATAGTTAATTTTGATGAAAGACGTTCTGAAACGAATCGGCAAATTACTCGAAATGCTTACCTCGCCGGGAAAATCGCTTTTTTCCCACAATGAATGGTTGGCAAAAATAGTTAATTTCAATGCAAGCCGTTCTGGAACCAATCCGCAAATTACTCAAAATGCTTAACTCGCCGAGAAAATCACTTTCTTTCCACAATGAATGTCTGGCAAAAAATAGTATATGTCAATGCAAGCCGTTCTGAAACCAATCGGAAAATTAGTCAAAACGCTTAACTCGCCGCGAAAATCACTTTTTTCCCACAATGAATGGTTGGCAAAAAATAGTTAATTTCAATGCAAGCCGCTCTGAAACCAAGCGGCAAATTACTCAAAATGCTTGACGCGCTGAGAAAATCACTTTTTTCCCCGCAATGAATGTTTGGCAATCAATAGTTAATTTTGATGCAAGCCGTTCTGAAACGAATCGGCAAATTACTCAAAATGCTTAACTTGCCGAGAAAATCACTATTTTCCCACAATGAATGGTTGGCAAAAAATAGTTAATTTCAATGCAAGCCGTTCCGAAACCAATCGGCAAATTACTCAAAATGCTTCACGCGCCGAGAAAATCACTTTTTTCCCACAATGAATGTTTGACAATAAATAGTTAATTTTGATGCAAGCCGTTCTGAAACGAATCGGCAAATTACTCAAAATGCTTAACTCGCCGAGAAAATCACTTTTGTTGCACAATGAATGTCTGGCAAAAAATAGTAAATTTCAATGCAAGCCGTTCTGAAACCAACCGGCAAATCACTCAAAATGCTTACCTCGCCGAGGAAATCACTTTTTCCCACAATGAATGGTTGGCAAAAAATAGTTAATTTTGATGCAAGCCGTTCTGAAACGAATCGGCAAATTCCTCAAAATGTTTATCTCGCCGAGGAAATCACTTTTTTCCCACAATGAATGTTTGGCATATAATAGTAAATATCGATGCAAGCCGTTCTGAAACCAATCGGCAAATTGCTCAAAATGCTTAACTCGCCGAGAAAATCACTTTTGTTGGACAATGAATGTCTGGCAAAAAATAGTAAATTTCAATGCAAGCCGTTCTGAAACCAACCGGCAAATTACTCAAAATGCTGAACGCGCCGAGAAAATCACTTTTTTCCCACAATGAATGTCTGGCAAAAAATAGTTAATTTTGATGAAAGACGTTCTGAAACGAAACCGCAAATTACTCGAAATGCTTAACTCGCCGGGAAAATCACTTTTGTCCCCACAATGAATGGTTGGCAAAAATAGTTAATTTCAATGCAAGCCGTTCTGAAACCAATCCGCAAATTACTCAAAATGCTTACTCGCCGAGAAAATCACTTTCTTTCCACAATGAATGTCTGGCAAAAAATAGTACATGTCAATGCAAGCCGTTCTGAAACCAAGCGGCAAATTACTCAAAATGCTTAACTCGCCGAGAAAATCACTTTTGTTGCACAATGAATGTCTGGCAAAAAATAGTAAATTTCAATGCAAGCCGTTCGGAAACCAACCGGCAAATTACTCAAAATGCTTAACGCGCCGAGAAAATCACTTTTGTTCCACAATGAATGTCTGGCAAAAAATAGTAAATGTCAATGCAAGTCGTTGTGAAACCAAGCGGCAAATTACTCAAAATGCTGAACGCGCCGAGAAAATCACTTTTTTCCCACAATGAATATCTGGCAAAAAATAGTTAATTTTGATGCAAGACGTTCTGAAACCAATCGGCAAATTACTCAAAATGCTGAACTCGCCGAGAAAATCACTTTTTTCCCACAATGAATGGTTGGCAAAAAATAGTAAATGTCAATGCAAACCGTTCTGAAACCAACCGGCAAATTACTCAAAATGCTTAACGCGCCGGGAAAATCACTTTTTTCCCACAATGAATGGTTGGCAAAAATAGTTAATTTCAATGCAAGCCGTTCTGAAACCAATCGGTAAATTACTCAAAATGCTTAACTCGCCGAGAAAATCACTTTCTTTCCACAATGAATGTTTGGCATATAATAGTAAATATCGATGCAAGCAGTTCTGAAACCAATCGGCAAATTACTCAAAATGCTTAACTCGCCGAGAAAATCACTTTTGTTGGACAATGAATGTCTGGCAAAAAATAGTAAATTTCAATGCAAGCCGTTCTGAAACCAACCGGCAAATTACTCAAAATGCTGAACGCGCCGAGAAAATCACTTTTTTCCCACAATGAATGTCTGGCAAAAAATAGTTAATTTTGATGAAAGACGTTCTGAAACGAAACGGCAAATTACTCGAAATGCTTAACTCGCCGGGAAAATCACTTTTTTCCCACAATGAATGGTTGGCAAAAATAGTTAATTTCAATGCAAGCCGTTCTGAAACCAATCGGCAAATTACTCAAAATCCTTAACTCGCCGAGAAAATCACTTTCTTTCCACAATGAATGTTTGGCATATAATAGTAAATATCGATGCAAGCAGTTCTGAAACCAATCGGCAAATTACTCAAAATGCTTAACTCGCCGAGAAAATCACTTTTGTTGCACAATGAATGTCTGGCAAAAAATAGTAAATTTCAATGCAAGCCGTTCTGAAACCAACCGGCAAATTACTCAAAATGCTGAACGCGCCGAGAAAATCACTTTTTTCCCACAATGAATGTCTGGCAAAAAATAGTTAATTTTGATGAAAGACGTTCTGAAACGAAACGGCAAATTACTCGAAATGCTTAACTCGCCGGGAAAATCACTTTTTTCCCCACAATGAATGGTTGGCAAAAAAAATTAATTTCAATGCAAGCCGTTCTGAAACGAATCGGCAAATTACTCAAAATGCTTAACTCGCCGAGGAAATCACATTTTTCCCACAATGAATGGTTGGCAAATAATAGTAAATATCAATGCAAGCCGTTTTGAAACCAATCGGCAAATTACTGAAAATCCTTAACTCGCCGAGAAAATCACTTTTGTTGCACAATGAATGTCTGGCAAAAAATAGTAAATTTCAATGCAAGCCGTTCGGAAACCAACCGGCAAATTACTCAAAATGCTTAACGCGCCGAGAAAATCACTTTTGCTCCACAATGAATGTCTGGCAAAAAATAGTAAATGTCAATGCAAGTCGTTGTGAAACCAAGCGGCAAATTACTCAAAATGCTTAACGCGCCGAGAAAATCACTTTTTTCCCACAATGAATGTCTGGCAAAAAATAGTTAATTTTGATGCAGGACGTTCTGAAACCAATCGGCAAATTACTCAAAATGCTGAACTCGCCGAGAAAATCACTTTTTTCCCACAATGAATGGTTGGCAAAAATTAGTAAATGTCAATACAAACCGTTCTGAAACCAAGCGGCAAATTACTCAAAATGCTTAACGCGCCGGGAAAATCACTTTTTCCCCACAATGAATGGTTGGCAAAAATAGTTAATTTCAATGCAAGCCGCTCTGAAACCAATCGGCAAATTACTCAAAATGCTTAACTCGCCGAGAAAATCACTTTTTTCACCACAATGAATGGTTGGCAAAAAATAGTAAATGTCAATGCAAGCCGTTCTGAAACCAAGCGGCAAATTACTCAAAATGCTTAACGCGCTGAGAAAATCACTTTTTTCCCCACAATGAATGTTTGGCAATAAATAGTTAATTTTGATGCAAGCCGTTCTGAAACGAATCGGCAAATTACTCAAAATGCTTAACTCGCCGAGGAAATCACTTTTTTCCCACAATGAATGGTTGGCAAATAATAGTAAATATCAATGCAAGCCGTTCTGAAACCAATCGGCAAATTACTGAAAATGCTTAACTCGGCGAGAAAATCACTTTTGTTGCACAATGAATGTCTGGCAAAAAATAGTAAATTTCAATGCAAGCCGTTCGGAAACCAACCGGCAAATTACTCAAAATGCTTAACGCGCCGAGAAAATCACTTTTGTTCCACAATGAATGTCTGGCAAAAAATAGTAAATGTCAATGCAAGCCGTTGTGAAACCAAGCGGCAAATTACTCAAAATGCTTAACGCGCCGAGAAAATCACTTTTTTCCCACAATGAATGTCTGGCAAAAAATAGTTAATTTTGATGCAAGACGATCTGAAACCAATCGGCAAATTACTCAAAATGCTTAACTCGCCGAGAAAATCACTTTTTTCCCACAATGAATGGTTGGCAAAAAATAGTAAATGTCAATGCAAGCCGTTCTGAAACCAAGCGGCAAATTACTCAAAATGCTTAACGCGCCGGGAAAATCACTTTTTTCCCACAATGAATGGTTGGCAAAAATAGTTAATTTCAATGCAAGCCGTTCTGAAACCAATCGGCAAATTACTCAAAATGCTTAACTCGCCGAGAAAATCACTTTCTTTCCACAATGAATGTCTGGCAATAAAAAGTTAATTTTGATGCAAGACGTTCTGAAACGAATCGGCAAATTACTCAAAATGCTTAACTCGCCGAGGAAATCACTTTTTTCACACAATGAATGGTTGGCAAATAATAGTAAATATCAATGCAAGCCGTTCTGAAACCAATCGGCAAATTACTCAAAATTCTTATCTCACCGAGAAAATCACTTTTGTTTCACAATGAATATCTGGCAAAAAATAGTAAATGTCAATGCAAGCCGTTGTGAAACCTTGCGGCAAATTACTCAAAATGCTTAACGCGCCGAGATAATAACTTTTTTCCCACAATGAATGGTTGGCAAATAATAGTAAATATCAATGGAAGCCGTTCTGAAACCAATCGGCAAATTACTCAAAATGCTTAACTCGCCGAGAAAATCACTTTTGTTGCACAATGAATGTCTGGCAAAAAATAATAAATTTCAATGCAAGCCGTTCTGAAACCAACCGGCAAATTACTCAAAATGCTTTACGCGCCGAGAAAATCACTTTTTTCCCACAATGAATGTCTGGCAAAAAATAGTTAATTTTGATGAAAGACGTTCTGAAACGAATCGGCAAATTACTCAAAATGCTTCACTCGCCGAGAAAATCACTTTCTTTCCACAATGAATGTCTGGCAAAAAATAGTATATGTCAATGCAAGCCGTTCTGAAACCAATCGGAAAATTACTCAAAACGCTTAACTCGCCGCGAAAATCACTTTTTTCCCACAATGAATGGTTGGCAAAAAATAGTTAATTTCAATGCAAGCCGCTCTGAAACCAATCGGCAAATGACTCAAAATGCTTAACTCGCCGAGAAAATCACTTTTTTCCCACAATGAATGGTTGGCAAAAAATAGTAAATGTCAATGCAAGCCGTTGTGAAACCAAGCGGCAAATTACTCAAAATGCTTAACGCGCCGAGAAAATCACTTTTTTCCCACAATGAATGGTTGGCAAATAATAGTAAATATCAATGCAAGCCGTTCTGAAACCAATCGGCAAATTACTCAAAATGCTTAACTCGCCGAGAAAATCACTTTTGTTGCACAATGAATGTCTGGCAAAAAATAGTAAATTTCAATGCAAGCCGTTCTGAAACCAACCGGCAAATTACTCAAAATGCTTTACGCGCCGAGAAAATCACTTTTTTCCCACAATGAATGTCTGGCAAAAAATAGTTAATTTTGATGAAAGACGTTCTGAAACGAATCGGCAAATTACTCGAAATGCTTAACTCGCCGGGAAAATCGCTTTTTTCTCACAATGAATGGTTGGCAAAAATAGTTAATTTCAATGCAAGCCGTTCTGAAACCAATCCGCAAATTACTCAAAATGCTTCACTCGCCGAGGACATCACTTTCTTTCCACAATGAATGTCTGGCAAAAAATAGTATATGTCAATGCAAGCCGTTCTGAAACCAGTCGGAAAATTAGTCAAAACGCTTAACTCGCCGCGAAAATCACTTTTTTCCCACAATGAATGGTTGGCAAAAAATAGTTAATTTCAATGCAAGCCGCTCTGAAACCAATCGGCAAATTACTCAAAATGCTTAACTCGCCGAGGAAATCACTTTTTTCCCACAATGAATGGTTGGCAAATAATAGTAAATATCGATGCAAGCCGTTCTGAAACCAATCGGCAAATTACTCAAAATGCTTAACTCGCCGAGAAAATCACTTTCTTTCCACAATGAACGTCTGGCAAAAAATAGTAAATTTTAATGCAAGCCGTTCTGAAACCAATCGGCAAATTACTCAAAATGCTTATCTCGCCGAGAAAATCACTTTTGTTCCACGATGAATGTCTGTCAAAAAATAGTAAATTTCAATGCTAGCCGTTCTGAAACCAATCGGCAAATTAGTCAAAACGCTTAACTCGCCGAGAAAATCACTTTTGTTTCACAATGAATATCTGGCAAAAAATAGTAAATGTCAATGCAAGCCGTTGTGAAACCTTGCGGCAAATTACTCAAAATGCTTAACGCGCCGAGAAAATCACTTTTTTCCCACAATGAATGGTTGGCAAATAATAGTAAATATCAATGCAAGCCGTTCTGAAACCAATCGGCAAATTACTCAAAATGCTTAACTCGCCGAGAAAATCACTTTTGTTGCACAATGAATGTCTGGCAAAAAATAGTAAATTTCAATGCAAGCCGTTCTGAAACCAACCGGCAAATTACTCAAAATGCTTTACGCGCCGAGAAAATCACTTTTTTCCCACAATGAATGTCTGGCAAAAAATAGTTAATTTTGATGAAAGACGTTCTGAAACGAATCGGCAAATTACTCGAAATGCTTAACTCGCCGGGAAAATCGCTTTTTTCCCCACAATGAATGGTTGGCAAAAATAGTTAATTTCAATGCAAGCCGTTCTGAAACCAATCCGCAAATTACTCAAAATGCTTCACTCGCCGAGAAAATCACTTTCTTTCCACAATGAATGTCTGGCAAAAAATAGTATATGTCAATGCAAGCCGTTCTGAAACCAATCGGAAAATTAGTCAAAACGCTTAACTCGCCACGAAAATCACTTTTTTCCCACAATGAATGGTTGGCAAAAAATAGTTAATTTCAATGCAAGCCGCTCTGAAACCAATCGGCAAATGACCCAAAATGCTTAACTCGCCGAGAAAATCACTTTTTTCCCACAATGAATGGTTGGCAATAAATAGTAAATGTCAATGCAAGCCGCTCTGAAACCAATCGACAAATTACTCAAAATGCTGAACTCGCCGAGAAAATCACTTTTTTCCCACAATGAATGGTTGTCAAAAAATAGTTAATTTCAATGCAAGCCGCTCTGAAACCAATCGGCAAATTACTCAAAATGCTTAACTCGCCGAGAAAATCACTTTTTTCCCACAATGAATGGTTGGCAAAAAATAGTTAATTTCAATGCAAGCCGCTCTGAAACCAATCGACAAATTACTCAAAATGCTGAACTCGCCGAGAAAATCACTTTTTTCCCACAATGAATGGTTGGCAAAAAATAGTAAATGTCAATGCAAGCCGTTCTGAATCCAAGCGGCAAATTACTCAAAATGCTTAACGCGCCGAGAAAATCACTTTTGTTCCACAATGAATGTCTGCCAAAAAATAGTAAATGTCAATGCAAGCCGTTGTGAAACCAAGCGGCAAATTACTCACAATGCTTAACGCGCCGAAAAATCACTTTTTTCCCACAATGAATGTCTGGCAAAAAATAGTTACTTCTGATGCAAGACGTTCTGAAACCAATCGGCAAATTACTCAAAATGCTTAACTCGCCGAGAAAATCACTTTTTTCCCACAATGAATGGTTGGCAAAAAATAATAAATGTCAATGCAAGCCGTTCTGAAACCAAGCGGCAAATTACTCAAAATGCTTAACGCGCCAGGAAAATCACTTTTTTCCCACAATGAATGGTTGGCCAAAATAGTTAATTTCAATGCAAGCCGTTCTGAAACCAATCGGCAAATTACTCAAAATGCTTAACTCGCCGAGAAAATCACTTTCTTTCCACAATCAATGTCTGGCAATAAATAGTTAATTTTGATGCAAGACGTTCTGAAACGAATCGGCAAATTACTCAAAATGCTTAACTCGCCGCGAAAATCACTTTTTTCCCACAATGAATGGTTGGCAAAAAATAGTTAATTTCAATGCAAGCCGCTCTGAAACCAATCGACAAATTACTCAAAATGCTGAACTCGCCGAGAAAATCACTTTTTTCCCACAATGAATGGTTGGCAAAAAATAGTAAATGTCAATGCAAGCCGTTCTGAAACCAAGCGGCAAATTACTCAAAATGCTTAACGCGCCGAGAAAATCACTTTTGTTCCACAATGAATGTCTGCCAAAAAATAGTAAATGTCAATGCAAGCCGTTGTGAAACCAAGCGGCAAATTACTCACAATGCTTAACGCGCCGAAAAATCACTTTTTTCCCACAATGAATGTCTGGCAAAAAATAGTTAATTCTGATGCAAGACGTTCTGAAACCAATCGGCAAATTACTCAAAATGCTTAACTCGCCGAGAAAATCACTTTTTTCCCACAATGAATGGTTGGCAAAAAATAATAAATGTCAATGCAAGCCGTTCTGAAACCAAGCGGCAAATTACTCAAAATGCTTAACGCGCCAGGAAAATCACTTTTTTCCCACAATGAATGGTTGGCCAAAATAGTTAATTTCAATGCAAGCCGTTCTGAAACCAATCGGCAAATTACTCAAAATGCTTAACTCGCCGAGAAAATCACTTTCTTTCCACAATCAATGTCTGGCAATAAATAGTTAATTTTGATGCAAGACGTTCTGAAACGAATCGGCAAATTACTCAAAATGCTTAACTCGCCGCGAAAATCACTTTTTTCCCACAATGAATGGTTGGCAAAAAATAGTTAATTTCAATGCAAGCCGCTCTGAAACCAATCGGCAAATTACTCAAAATGCTTAACTCGCCGAGAAAATCACTTTTTTCACCACAATGAATGGTTGGCAAAAAATAGTAAATGTCAATGCAAGCCGTTCTGAAACCAAGCGGCAAATTACTCAAAATGCTTAACGCGCTGAGAAAATCACTTTTTTCCCCACAATGAATGTTTGGCAATAAATAGTTAATTTTGATGCAAGCCGTTCTGAAACGAATCGGCAAATTACTCAAAATGCTTAACTCGCCGAGGAAATCACTTTTTTCCCACAATGAATGGTTGTCAAAAAATAGTTAATTTCAATGCAAGCCGCTCTGAAACCAATCGGCAAATTACTCAAAATGCTTAACTCGCCGAGAAAATCACTTTTTTCCCACAATGAATGGTTGGCAAAAAATAGTTAATTTCAATGCAAGCCGTTCTGAAACCAAGCGGCAAATTACTCAAAATGCTTAACGCGCTGAGAAAATCACTTTTTTCCCCACAATGAATGTTTGGCAATAAATAGTAAATGTCAATGCAAGCCGTTCTGAAACGAATCGGCAAATTACTCAAAATGCTTAACTCGCCGAGAAAATCACTTTTGTTCCACAATGAATGTCTGCCAAAAAATAGTAAATGTCAATGCAAGCCGTTGTGAAACCAAGCGGCAAATTACTCACAATGCTTAACGCGCCGAAAAATCACTTTTTTCCCACAATGAATGTCTGGCAAAAAATAGTTACTTCTGATGCAAGACGTTCTGAAACCAATCGGCAAATTACTCAAAATGCTTAACTCGCCGAGAAAATCACTTTTTTCCCACAATGAATGGTTGGCAAAAAATAATAAATGTCAATGCAAGCCGTTCTGAAACCAAGCGGCAAATTACTCAAAATGCTTAACGCGCCAGGAAAATCACTTTTTTCCCACAATGAATGGTTGGCCAAAATAGTTAATTTCAATGCAAGCCGTTCTGAAACCAATCGGCAAATTACTCAAAATGCTTAACTCGCCGAGAAAATCACTTTCTTTCCACAATCAATGTCTGGCAATAAATAGTTAATTTTGATGCAAGACGTTCTGAAACGAATCGGCAAATTACTCAAAATGCTTAACTCGCCGCGAAAATCACTTTTTTCCCACAATGAATGGTTGGCAAAAAATAGTTAATTTCAATGCAAGCCGCTCTGAAACCAATCGACAAATTACTCAAAATGCTGAACTCGCCGAGAAAATCACTTTTTTCCCACAATGAATGGTTGGCAAAAAATAGTAAATGTCAATGCAAGCCGTTCTGAAACCAAGCGGCAAATTACTCAAAATGCTTAACGCGCCGAGAAAATCACTTTTGTTCCACAATGAATGTCTGCCAAAAAATAGTAAATGTCAATGCAAGCCGTTGTGAAACCAAGCGGCAAATTACTCACAATGCTTAACGCGCCGAAAAATCACTTTTTTCCCACAATGAATGTCTGGCAAAAAATAGTTAATTCTGATGCAAGACGTTCTGAAACCAATCGGCAAATTACTCAAAATGCTTAACTCGCCGAGAAAATCACTTTTTTCCCACAATGAATGGTTGGCAAAAAATAATAAATGTCAATGCAAGCCGTTCTGAAACCAAGCGGCAAATTACTCAAAATGCTTAACGCGCCAGGAAAATCACTTTTTTCCCACAATGAATGGTTGGCCAAAATAGTTAATTTCAATGCAAGCCGTTCTGAAACCAATCGGCAAATTACTCAAAATGCTTAACTCGCCGAGAAAATCACTTTCTTTCCACAATCAATGTCTGGCAATAAATAGTTAATTTTGATGCAAGACGTTCTGAAACGAATCGGCAAATTACTCAAAATGCTTAACTCGCCGCGAAAATCACTTTTTTCCCACAATGAATGGTTGGCAAAAAATAGTTAATTTCAATGCAAGCCGCTCTGAAACCAATCGGCAAATTACTCAAAATGCTTAACTCGCCGAGAAAATCACTTTTTTCACCACAATGAATGGTTGGCAAAAAATAGTAAATGTCAATGCAAGCCGTTCTGAAACCAAGCGGCAAATTACTCAAAATGCTTAACGCGCTGAGAAAATCACTTTTTTCCCCACAATGAATGTTTGGCAATAAATAGTTAATTTTGATGCAAGCCGTTCTGAAACGAATCGGCAAATTACTCAAAATGCTTAACTCGCCGAGGAAATCACTTTTTTCCCACAATGAATGGTTGGCAAATAATAGTAAATATCAATGCAAGCCGTTCTGAAACCAATCGGCAAATTACTGAAAATGCTTAACTCGGCGAGAAAATCACTTTTGTTGCACAATGAATGTCTGGCAAAAAATAGTAAATTTCAATGCAAGCCGTTCGGAAACCAACCGGCAAATTACTCAAAATGCTTAACGCGCCGAGAAAATCACTTTTGTTCCACAATGAATGTCTGGCGAAAAATAGTAAATGTCAACGCAAGCCGTTGTGAAACCAAGCGGCAAATTACTCAAAATGCTTAACGCGCCGAGAAAATCACTTTTTTCCCACAATGAATGGTTGGCAAAAAATAGTAAATGTCAATGCAAGCCGTTCTGAAACCAAGCGGCAAATTACTCAAAATGCTTAACGCGCCGGGAAAATCACTTTTTTCCCACAATGAATGGTTGGCAAAAATAGTTAATTTCAATGCAAGCCGTTCTGAAACCAATCGGCAAATTACTCAAAATGCTTAACTCGCCGAGAAAATCACTTTCTTTCCACAATGAATATCTGGCAATAAAAAGTTAATTTTGATGCAAGACGTTCTGAAACGAATCGGCAAATTACTCAAAATGCTTATCTCACCGAGAAAATCACTTTTGTTTCACAATGAATATCTGGCAAAAAATAGTAAATGTCAATGCAAGCCGTTGTGAAACCTTGCGGCAAATTACTCAAAATGCTTAACGCGCCGAGAAAATCACTTTTTTCCCACAATGAATGGTTGGCAAATAATAGTAAATATCAATGCAAGCCGTTCTGAAACCAATCGGCAAATTACTCAAAATGCTTAACTCGCCGAGAAAATCACTTTTGTTGCACAATGAATGTCTGGCAAAAAATAATAAATTTCAATGCAAGCCGTTCTGAAACCAACCGGCAAATTACTCAAAATGCTTTACGCGCCGAGAAAATCACTTTTTTCCCACAATGAATGTCTGGCAAAAAATAGTTAATTTTGATGAAAGACGTTCTGAAACGAATCGGCAAATTACTCGAAATGCTTAACTCGCCGGGAAAATCGTTTTTTTCCCCACAATGAATGGTTGGCAAAAATAGTTAATTTCAATGCAAGCCGTTCTGAAACCAATCCGCAAATTACTCAAAATGCTTCACTCGCCGAGAAAATCACTTTCTTTCCACAATGAATGTCTGGCAAAAAATAGTATATGTCAATGCAAGCCGTTCTGAAACCAATCGGAAAATTAGTCAAAACGCTTAACTCGCCGCGAAAATCACTTTTTTCCCACAATGAATGGTTGGCAAAAAATAGTTAATTTCAATGCAAGCCGCTCTGAAACCAATCGGCAAATGACTCAAAATGCTTAACTCGCCGAGAAAATCACTTTTTTCCCACAATGAATGGTTGGCAAAAAATAGTAAATGTCAATGCAAGCCGTTGTGAAACCAAGCGGCAAATTACTCAAAATGCTTAACGCGCCGAGAAAATCACTTTTTTCCCACAATGAATGGTTGGCAAATAATAGTAAATATCAATGCAAGCCGTTCTGAAACCAATCGGCAAATTACTCAAAATGCTTAACTCGCCGAGAAAATCACTTTTGTTGCACAATGAATGTCTGGCAAAAAATAGTAAATTTCAATGCAAGCCGTTCTGAAACCAACCGGCAAATTACTCAAAATGCTTTACGCGCCGAGAAAATCACTTTTTTCCCACAATGAATGTCTGGCAAAAAATAGTTAATTTTGATGAAAGACGTTCTGAAACGAATCGGCAAACTACTCGAAATGCTTAACTCGCCGGGAAAATCGCTTTTTTCCCACAATGAATGGTTGGCAAAAATAGTTAATTTCAATGCAAGCCGTTCTGAAACCAATCCGCAAATTACTCAAAATGCTTCACTCGCCGAGAAAATCACTTTCTTTCCACAATGAATGTCTGGCAAAAAATAGTATATGTCAATGCAAGCCGTTCTGAAACCAGTCGGAAAATTAGTCAAAAGGCTTAACTCGCCGCGAAAATCACTTTTTTCCCACAATGAATGGTTGGCAAAAAATAGTTAATTTCAATGCAAGCCGCTCTGAAACCAATCGGCAAATTACTCAAAATGCTTAACTCGCCGAGGAAATCACTTTTTTCCCACAATGAATGGTTGGCAAATAATAGTAAATATCGATGCAAGCCGTTCTGAAACCAATCGGCAAATTACTCAAAATGCTTAACTCGCCGAGAAAATCACTTTCTTTCCACAATGAACGTCTGGCAAAAAATAGTAAATTTTAATGCAAGCCGTTCTGAAACCAATCGGCAAATTACTCAAAATGCTTATCTCGCCGAGAAAATCACTTTTGTTCCACGATGAATGTCTGTCAAAAAATAGTAAATTTCAATGATAGCCGTTCTGAAACCAATCGGCAAATTAGTCAAAACGCTTAACTCGCCGAGAAAATCACTTTTGTTTCACAATGAATATCTGGCAAAAAATAGTAAATGTCAATGCAAGCCGTTGTGAAACCTTGCGGCAAATTACTCAAAATGCTTAACGCGCCGAGAAAATCACTTTTTTCCCACAATGAATGGTTGGCAAATAATAGTAAATATCAATGCAAGCCGTTCTGAAACCAATCGGCAAATTACTCAAAATGCTTAACTCGCCGAGAAAATCACTTTTGTTGCACAATGAATGTCTGGCAAAAAATAGTAAATTTCAATGCAAGCCGTCCTGAAACCAACCGGCAAATTACTCAAAATGCTTTACGCGCCGAGAAAATCACTTTTTTCCCACAATGAATGTCTGGCAAAAAATAGTTAATTTTGATGAAAGACGTTCTGAAACGAATCGGCAAATTACTCGAAATGCTTAACTCGCCGGGAAAATCGCTTTTTTCCCACAATGAATGGTTGGCAAAAATAGTTAATTTCAATGCAAGCCGTTCTGAAACCAATCCGCAAATTACTCAAAATGCTTCACTCGCCGAGAAAATCACTTTCTTTCCACAATGAATGTCTGGCAAAAAATAGTATATGTCAATGCAAGCCGTTCTGAAACCAATCGGAAAATTAGTCAAAACGCTTAACTCGCCGCGAAAATCACTTTTTTCCCACAATGAATGGTTGGCAAAAAATAGTTAATTTCAATGCAAGCCGCTCTGAAACCAATCGGCAAATGACTCAAAATGCTTAACTCGCCGAGAAAATCACTTTTTTCCCACAATGAATGGTTGGCAAAAAATAGTAAATCTCAATGCAAGCCGTTGTGAAACCAAGCGGCAAATTACTCAAAATGCTTAACGCGCCGAGAAAATCACTTTTTTCCCACAATGAATGGTTGGCAAATAATAGTAAATATCAATGCAAGCCGTTCTGAAACCAATCGGCAAATTACTCAAAATGCTTAACTCGCCGAGAAAATCACTTTTGTTGCACAATGAATGTCTGGCAAAAAATAGTAAATTTCAATGCAAGCCGTTCTGAAACCAACCGGCAAATTACTCAAAATGCTTTACGCGCCGAGAAAATCACTTTTTTCCCACAATGAATGTCTGGCAAAAAATAGTTAATTTTGATGAAAGACGTTCTGAAACGAATCGGCAAACTACTCGAAATGCTTAACTCGCCGGGAAAATCGCTTTTTTCCCACAATGAATGGTTGGCAAAAATAGTTAATTTCAATGCAAGCCGTTCTGAAACCAATCCGCAAATTACTCAAAATGCTTCACTCGCCGAGAAAATCACTTTCTTTCCACAATGAATGTCTGGCAAAAAATAGTATATGTCAATGCAAGCCGTTCTGAAACCAGTCGGAAAATTAGTCAAAAGGCTTAACTCGCCGCGAAAATCACTTTTTTCCCACAATGAATGGTTGGCAAAAAATAGTTAATTTCAATGCAAGCCGCTCTGAAACCAATCGGCAAATTACTCAAAATGCTTAACTCGCCGAGGAAATCACTTTTTTCCCACAATGAATGGTTGGCAAATAATAGTAAATATCGATGCAAGCCGTTCTGAAACCAATCGGCAAATTACTCAAAATGCTTAACTCGCCGAGAAAATCACTTTCTTTCCACAATGAACGTCTGGCAAAAAATAGTAAATTTTAATGCAAGCCGTTCTGAAACCAATCGGCAAATTACTCAAAATGCTTATCTCGCCGAGAAAATCACTTTTGTTCCACGATGAATGTCTGTCAAAAAATAGTAAATTTCAATGCTAGCCGTTCTGAAACCAATCGGCAAATTAGTCAAAACGCTTAACTCGCCGAGAAAATCACTTTTGTTTCACAATGAATATCTGGCAAAAAATAGTAAATGTCAATGCAAGCCGTTGTGAAACCTTGCGGCAAATTACTCAAAATGCTTAACGCGCCGAGAAAATCACTTTTTTCCCACAATGAATGGTTGGCAAATAATAGTAAATATCAATGCAAGCCGTTCTGAAACCAATCGGCAAATTACTCAAAATGCTTAACTCGCCGAGAAAATCACTTTTGTTGCACAATGAATGTCTGGCAAAAAATAGTAAATTTCAATGCAAGCCGTCCTGAAACCAACCGGCAAATTACTCAAAATGCTTTACGCGCCGAGAAAATCACTTTTTTCCCACAATGAATGTCTGGCAAAAAATAGTTAATTTTGATGAAAGACGTTCTGAAACGAATCGGCAAATTACTCGAAATGCTTAACTCGCCGGGAAAATCGCTTTTTTCCCACAATGAATGGTTGGCAAAAATAGTTAATTTCAATGCAAGCCGTTCTGAAACCAATCCGCAAATTACTCAAAATGCTTCACTCGCCGAGAAAATCACTTTCTTTCCACAATGAATGTCTGGCAAAAAATAGTATATGTCAATGCAAGCCGTTCTGAAACCAATCGGAAAATTAGTCAAAACGCTTAACTCGCCACGAAAATCACTTTTTTCCCACAATGAATGGTTGGCAAAAAATAGTTAATTTCAATGCAAGCCGCTCTGAAACCAATCGGCAAATGACTCAAAATGCTTAACTCGCCGAGAAAATCACTTTTTTC
Source organism: Scyliorhinus torazame (assembly GCF_047496885.1). NCBI lineage: Eukaryota > Metazoa > Chordata > Chondrichthyes > Carcharhiniformes > Scyliorhinidae > Scyliorhinus > Scyliorhinus torazame. The sequence goes on along the minus strand of NC_092715.1, from coordinate 228,326,616 downwards.
CCACAATGAATGGTTGGCAATAAATAGTAAATGTCCATGCAAGCCGTTGTGAAACCAAGCGTCAAATTACTCAAAATGCTTAACGCGCCGAGAAAATCACTTTTTTCCCACAATGAATGGTTGGCAAAAAATAGTTAATTTCAATGCAAACCGCTCTGAAACCAATCGACAAATTACTCAAAATGCTGAACTCGCCGAGAAAATCACTTTTTTCCCACAATGAATGGTTGGCAAAAAATAGTAAATGTCAATGCAAGCCGTTCTGAAACCAAGCGGCAAATTACTCAAAATGCTTAACGCGCCGAGAAAATCACTTTTGTTCCACAATGAATGTCTGGCAAAAAATAGTTAATTCTGATGCAAGACGTTCTGAAACCAATCGGCAAATTACTCAAAATGCTTAACTCGCCGAGAAAATCACTTTTTTCCCACAATGAATGGTTGGCAAAAAATAATAAATGTCAATGCAAGCCGTTCTGAAACCAAGCGGCAAATTACTCAAAATGCTTAACGCGCCAGGAAAATCACTTTTTTCCCACAATGAATAGTTGGCCAAAATAGTTAATTTCAATGCAAGCCGTTCTGAAACCAATCGGCAAATTACTCAAAATGCTTATCTCGCCGAGAAAATCACTTTCTTTCCACAATCAATGTCTGGCAATAAATAGTTAATTTTGATGCAAGACGTTCTGAAACGAATCGGCAAATTACTCAAAATGCTTAACTCGCCGCGAAAATCACTTTTTTCCCACAATGAATGGTTGGCAAAAAATAGTTAATTTCAATGCAAGCCGCTCTGAAACCAATCGGCAAATTACTCAAAATGCTTAACTCGCCGAGAAAATCACTTTTTTCACCACAATGAATGGTTGGCAAAAAATAGTAAATGTCAATGCAAGCCGTTCTGAAACCAAGCGGCAAATTACTCAAAATGCTTAACGCGCTGAGAAAATCACTTTTTTCCCCACAATGAATGTTTGGCAATAAATAGTTAATTTTGATGCAAGCCGTTCTGAAACGAATCGGCAAATTACTCAAAATGCTTAACTCGCCGAGGAAATCACTTTTTTCACACAATGAATGGTTGGCAAATAATAGTAAATATCAATGCAAGCCGTTCTGAAACCAATCGGCAAATTACTCAAAATGCTTATCTCACCGAGAAAATCACTTTTGTTTCACAATGAATATCTGGCAAAAAATAGTAAATGTCAATGCAAGCCGTTGTGAAACCTTGCGGCAAATTACTCAAAATGCTTAACGCGCCGCGAAAATCACTTTTTTCCCACAATGAATGGTTGGCAAATAATAGTAAATATCAATGCAAGCCGTTCTGAAACCAATCGGCAAATTACTCAAAATGCTTAACTCGCCGAGAAAATCACTTTTTTCCCACAATGAATGGTTGGCAATAAATAGTAAATGTCCATGCAAGCCGTTGTGAAACCAAGCGTCAAATTACTCAAAATGCTTAACGCGCCGAGAAAATCACTTTTTTCCCACAATGAATGGTTGGCAAAAAATAGTTAATTTCAATGCAAACCGCTCTGAAACCAATCGACAAATTACTCAAAATGCTGAACTCGCCGAGAAAATCACTTTTTTCCCACAATGAATGGTTGGCAAAAAATAGTAAATGTCAATGCAAGCCGTTCTGAAACCAAGCGGCAAATTACTCAAAATGCTTAACGCGCCGAGAAAATCACTTTTGTTCCACAATGAATGTCTGGCAAAAAATAGTTAATTCTGATGCAAGACGTTCTGAAACCAATCGGCAAATTACTCAAAATGCTTAACTCGCCGAGAAAATCACTTTTTTCCCACAATGAATGGTTGGCAAAAAATAATAAATGTCAATGCAAGCCGTTCTGAAACCAAGCGGCAAATTACTCAAAATGCTTAACGCGCCAGGAAAATCACTTTTTTCCCACAATGAATAGTTGGCCAAAATAGTTAATTTCAATGCAAGCCGTTCTGAAACCAATCGGCAAATTACTCAAAATGCTTATCTCGCCGAGAAAATCACTTTCTTTCCACAATCAATGTCTGGCAATAAATAGTTAATTTTGATGCAAGACGTTCTGAAACGAATCGGCAAATTACTCAAAATGCTTAACTCGCCGCGAAAATCACTTTTTTCCCACAATGAATGGTTGGCAAAAAATAGTTAATTTCAATGCAAGCCGCTCTGAAACCAATCGGCAAATTACTCAAAATGCTTAACTCGCCGAGAAAATCACTTTTTTCACCACAATGAATGGTTGGCAAAAAATAGTAAATGTCAATGCAAGCCGTTCTGAAACCAAGCGGCAAATTACTCAAAATGCTTAACGCGCCGAGAAAATCACTTTTTTCCCACAATGAATGGTTGGCAAAAAATAGTTAATTTCAATGCAAACCGCTCTGAAACCAATCGACAAATTACTCAAAATGCTGAACTCGCCGAGAAAATCACTTTTTTCCCACAATGAATGGTTGGCAAAAAATAGTAAATGTCAATGCAAGCCGTTCTGAAACCAAGCGGCAAATTACTCAAAATGCTTAACGCGCCGAGAAAATCACTTTTGTTCCACAATGAATGTCTGGCAAAAAATAGTTAATTCTGATGCAAGACGTTCTGAAACCAATCGGCAAATTACTCAAAATGCTTAACTCGCCGAGAAAATCACTTTTTTCCCACAATGAATGGTTGGCAAAAAATAATAAATGTCAATGCAAGCCGTTCTGAAACCAAGCGGCAAATTACTCAAAATGCTTAACGCGCCAGGAAAATCACTTTTTTCCCACAATGAATAGTTGGCCAAAATAGTTAATTTCAATGCAAGCCGTTCTGAAACCAATCGGCAAATTACTCAAAATGCTTATCTCGCCGAGAAAATCACTTTCTTTCCACAATCAATGTCTGGCAATAAATAGTTAATTTTGATGCAAGACGTTCTGAAACGAATCGGCAAATTACTCAAAATGCTTAACTCGCCGCGAAAATCACTTTTTTCCCACAATGAATGGTTGGCAAAAAATAGTTAATTTCAATGCAAGCCGCTCTGAAACCAATCGGCAAATTACTCAAAATGCTTAACTCGCCGAGAAAATCACTTTTTTCACCACAATGAATGGTTGGCAAAAAATAGTAAATGTCAATGCAAGCCGTTCTGAAACCAAGCGGCAAATTACTCAAAATGCTTAACGCGCTGAGAAAATCACTTTTTTCCCCACAATGAATGTTTGGCAATAAATAGTTAATTTTGATGCAAGCCGTTCTGAAACGAATCGGCAAATTACTCAAAATGCTTAACTCGCCGAGGAAATCACTTTTTTCCCACAATGAATGGTTGGCAAAAAATAGTTAATTTCAATGCAAGCCGCTCTGAAACCAATCGGCAAATTACTCAAAATGCTTAACTCGCCGAGAAAATCACTTTTTTCACCACAATGAATGGTTGGCAAAAAATAGTAAATGTCAATGCAAGCCGTTCTGAAACCAAGCGGCAAATTACTCAAAATGCTTAACGCGCTGAGAAAATCACTTTTTTCCCCACAATGAATGTTTGGCAATAAATAGTTAATTTTGATGCAAGCCGTTCTGAAACGAATCGGCAAATTACTCAAAATGCTTAACTCGCCGAGGAAATCACTTTTTTCACACAATGAATGGTTGGCAAATAATAGTAAATATCAATGCAAGCCGTTCTGAAACCAATCGGCAAATTACTCAAAATGCTTATCTCACCGAGAAAATCACTTTTGTTTCACAATGAATATCTGGCAAAAAATAGTAAATGTCAATGCAAGCCGTTGTGAAACCTTGCGGCAAATTACTCAAAATGCTTAACGCGCCGCGAAAATCACTTTTTTCCCACAATGAATGGTTGGCAAATAATAGTAAATATCAATGCAAGCCGTTCTGAAACCAATCGGCAAATTACTCAAAATGCTTAACTCGCCGAGAAAATCACTTTTGTTGCACAATGAATGTCTGGCAAAAAATAATAAATTTCAACGCAAGCCGTTCTGAAACCAACCGGCAAATTACTCAAAATGCTTTACGCGCCGAGAAAATCACTTTTTTCCCACAATGAATGTCTGGCAAAAAATAGTTAATTTTGATGAAAGACGTTCTGAAACGAATCGGCAAATTACTCGAAATGCTTAACTCGCCGGGAAAATCGCTTTTTTCCCACAATGAATGGTTGGCAAAAATAGTTAATTTCAATGCAAGCCGTTCTGAAACCAATCCGCAAATTACTCAAAATGCTTCACTCGCCGAGAAAATCACTTTCTTTCCACAATGAATGTCTGGCAAAAAATAGTATATGTCAATGCAAGCCGTTCTGAAACCAATCGGAAAATTAGTCAAAACGCTTAACTCGCCGCGAAAATCACTTTTTTCCCACAATGAATGGTTGGCAAAAAATAGTTAATTTCAATGCAAGCCGCTCTGAAACCAATCGGCAAATGACTCAAAATGTTTAACTCGCCGAGAAAATCACTTTTTTCCCACAATGAATGGTTGGCAAAAAATAGTAAATGTCAATGCAAGCAGTTGTGAAACCAAGCGGCAAATTACTCAAAATGCTTAACGCGCCGAGAAAATCACTTTTTTCCCACAATGAATGGTTGGCAAAAAATAGTTAATTTCAATGCAAGCCGCTCTGAAACCAATCGACAAATTACTCAAAATGCTGAACTCGCCGAGAAAATCACTTTTTTCCCACAATGAATGGTTGGCAAAAAATAGTAAATGTCAATGCAAGCCGTTCTGAAACCAAGCGGCAAATTACTCAAAATGCTTAACGCGCCGAGAAAATCACTTTTGTTCCACAATGAATGTCTGCCAAAAAATAGTAAATGTCAATGCAAGCCGTTGTGAAACCAAGCGGCAAATTACTCACAATGCTTAACGCGCCGAAAAATCACTTTTTTCCCACAATGAATGTCTGGCAAAAAATAGTTAATTCTGATGCAAGACGTTCTGAAACCAATCGGGAAATTACTCAAAATGCTTAACTCGCCGAGAAAATCACTTTTTTCCCACAATGAATGGTTGGCAAAAAATAGTAAATGTCAATGCAAGCCGTTGTGAAACCAAGCGGCAAATTACTCAAAATGCTTAACGCGCCAGGAAAATCACTTTTTTCCCACAATGAATGGTTGGCCAAAATAGTTAATTTCATTGCAAGCCGTTCTGAAACCAATCGGCAAATTACTCAAAATGCTTAACGCGCTGAGAAAATCACTTTTTTCCCCACAATGAATGTTTGGCAATAAATAGTTAATTTTGATGCAAGCCGTTCTGAAACGAATCGGCAAATTACTCAAAATGCTTAACTCGCCGAGGAAATCACTTTTTTCCCACAATGAATGGTTGGCAAATAATAGTAAATATCAATGCAAGCCGTTCTGAAACCAATCGGCAAATTACTGAAAATGCTGAACTCGCCGAGAAAATCACTTTTTTCCCACAATGAATGGTTGGCAAAAAATAGTAAATGTCAATGCAAGCCGTTCTGAAACCAAGCGGCAAATTACTCAAAATGCTTAACGCGCCGAGAAAATCACTTTTGTTCCACAATGAATGTCTGCCAAAAAATAGTAAATGTCAATGCAAGCCGTTGTGAAACCAAGCGGCAAATTACTCACAATGCTTAACGCGCCGAAAAATCACTTTTTTCCCACAATGAATGTCTGGCAAAAAATAGTTAATTCTGATGCAAGACGTTCTGAAACCAATCGGGAAATTACTCAAAATGCTTAACTCGCCGAGGAAATCACTTTTTTCCCACAATGAATGGTTGGCAAATAATAGTAAATATCAATGCAAGCCGTTCTGAAACCAATCGGCAAATTACTCAAAATGCTTATCTCACCGAGAAAATCACTTTTGTTTCACAATGAATATCTGGCAAAAAATAGTAAATGTCAATGCAAGCCGTTGTGAAACCTTGCGGCAAATTACTCAAAATGCTTAACGCGCCGCGAAAATCACTTTTTTCCCACAATGAATGGTTGGCAAATAATAGTAAATATCAATGCAAGCCGTTCTGAAACCAATCGGCAAATTACTCAAAATGCTTAACTCGCCGAGAAAATCACTTTTGTTGCACAATGAATGTCTGGCAAAAAATAATAAATTTCAATGCAAGCCGTTCTGAAACCAACCGGCAAATTACTCAAAATGCTTTACGCGCCGAGAAAATCACTTTTTTCCCACAATGAATGTCTGGCAAAAAATAGTTAATTTTGATGAAAGACGTTCTGAAACGAATCGGCAAATTACTCGAAATGCTTAACTCGCCGGGAAAATCGCTTTTTTCCCACAATAAATGGTTGGCAAAAATAGTTAATTTCAATGCAAGCCGTTCTGAAACCAATCCGCAAATTACTCAAAATGCTTCACTCGCCGAGAAAATCACTTTCTTTCCACAATGAATGTCTGGCAAAAAATAGTATATGTCAATGCAAGCCGTTCTGAAACCAATCGGAAAATTAGTCAAAACGCTTAACTCGCCGCGAAAATCACTTTTTTCCCACAATGAATGGTTGGCAAAAAATAGTTAATTTCAATGCAAGCCGCTCTGAAACCAATCGGCAAATGACTCAAAATGCTTAACTCGCCGAGAAAATCACTTTTTTCCCACAATGAATGGTTGGCAAAAAATAGTAAATGTCAATGCAAGCCGTTGTGAAACCAAGCGGCAAATTACTCAAAATGCTTAACGCGCCGAGAAAATCACTTTTTTCCCACAATGAATGGTTGGCAAATAATAGTAAATATCAATGCAAGCCGTTCTGAAACCAATCGGCAAATTACTCAAAATGCTTAACTCGCCGAGAAAATCACTTTTGTTGCACAATGAATGTCTGGCAAAAAATAGTAAATTTCAATGCAAGCCGTTCTGAAACCAACCGGCAAATTACTCGAAATGCTTAACTCGCCGGGAAAATCGCTTTTTTCCCACAATGAATGGTTGGCAAAAATAGTTAATTTCAATGCAAGCCGTTCTGAAACCAATCCGCAAATTACTCAAAATGCTTCACTCGCCGAGAAAATCACTTTCTTTCCACAATGAATGTCTGGCAAAAAATAGTATATGTCAATGCAAGCCGTTCTGAAACCAATCGGAAAATTAGTCAAAACGCTTAACTCGCCACGAAAATCACTTTTTTCCCACAATGAATGGTTGGCAAAAAATAGTTAATTTCAATGCAAGCCGCTCTGAAACCAATCGGCAAATGACTCAAAATGCTTAACTCGCCGAGAAAATCACTTTTTTCCCACAATGAATGGTTGGCAATAAATAGTAAATGTCCATGCAAGCCGTTGTGAAACCAAGCGTCAAATTACTGAAAATGCTTAACGCGCCGAGAAAATCACTTTTTTCCCACAATGAATGGTTGGCAAAAAATAGTTAATTTCAATGCAAACCGCTCTGAAACCAATCGACAAATTACTCAAAATGCTGAACTCGCCGAGAAAATCACTTTTTTCCCACAATGAATGGTTGGCAAAAAATAGTAAATGTCAATGCAAGCCGTTCTGAAACCAAGCGGCAAATTACTCAAAATGCTTAACGCGCCGAGAAAATCACTTTTGTTCCACAATGAATGTCTGCCAAAAAATAGTAAATGTCAATGCAAGCCGTTGTGAAACCAAGCGGCAAATTACTCACAATGCTTAACGCGCCGAAAAATCACTTTTTTCCCACAATGAATGTCTGGCAAAAAATAGTTAATTCTGATGCAAGACGTTCTGAAACCAATCGGCAAATTACTCAAAATGCTTAACTCGCCGAGAAAATCACTTTTTTCCCACAATGAATGGTTGGCAAAAAATAATAAATGTCAATGCAAGCCGTTCTGAAACCAAGCGGCAAATTACTCAAAATGCTTAACGCGCCAGTAAAATCACTTTTTTCCCACAATGAATGGTTGGCCAAAATAGTTAATTTCAATGCAAGCCGTTCTGAAACCAATCGGCAAATTACTCAAAATGCTTAACTCGCCGAGAAAATCACTTTCTTTCCACAATCAATGTCTGGCAATAAATAGTTAATTTTGATGCAAGACGTTCTGAAACGAATCGGCAAATTACTCAAAATGCTTAACTCGCCGCGAAAATCACTTTTTTCCCACAATGAATGGTTGGCAAAAAATAGTTAATTTCAATGCAAGCCGCTCTGAAACCAATCGGCAAATTACTCAAAATGCTTAACTCGCCGAGAAAATCACTTTTTTCACCACAATGAATGGTTGGCAAAAAATAGTAAATGTCAATGCAAGCCGTTCTGAAACCAAGCGGCAAATTACTCAAAATGCTTAACGCGCTGAGAAAATCACTTTTTTCCCCACAATGAATGTTTGGCAATAAATAGTTAATTTTGATGCAAGCCGTTCTGAAACGAATCGGCAAATTACTCAAAATGCTTAACTCGCCGAGGAAATCACTTTTTTCACACAATGAATGGTTGGCAAATAATAGTAAATATCAATGCAAGCCGTTCTGAAACCAATCGGCAAATTACTCAAAATGCTTATCTCACCGAGAAAATCACTTTTGTTTCACAATGAATATCTGGCAAGAAATAGTAAATGTCAATGCAAGCCGTTGTGAAACCTTGCGGCAAATTACTCAAAATGCTTAACGCGCCGCGAAAATCACTTTTTTCCCACAATGAATGGTTGGCAAATAATAGTAAATATCAATGCAAGCCGTTCTGAAACCAATCGGCAAATTACTCAAAATGCTTAACTCGCCGAGAAAATCACTTTTGTTGCACAATGAATGTCTGGCAAAAAATAATAAATTTCAATGCAAGCCGTTCTGAAACCAACCGGCAAATTACTCAAAATGCTTTACGCGCCGAGAAAATCACTTTTTTCCCACAATGAATGTCTGGCAAAAAATAGTTAATTTTGATGAAAGACGTTCTGAAACGAATCGGCAAATTACTCGAAATGCTTAACTCGCCGGGAAAATCGCTTTTTTCCCACAATGAATGGTTGGCAAAAATAGTTAATTTCAATGCAAGCCGTTCTGAAACCAATCCGCAAATTACTCAAAATGCTTCACTCGCCGAGAAAATCACTTTCTTTCCACAATGAATGTCTGGCAAAAAATAGTATATGTCAATGCAAGCCGTTCTGAAACCAATCGGAAAATTAGTCAAAACGCTTAACTCGCCGCGAAAATCACTTTTTCCCACAATGAATGGTTGGCAAAAAATAGTTAATTTCAATGCAAGCCGCTCTGAAACCAATCGGCAAATGACTCAAAATGTTTAACTCGCCGAGAAAATCACTTTTTTCCCACAATGAATGGTTGGCAAAAAATAGTAAATGTCAATGCAAGCAGTTGTGAAACCAAGCGGCAAATTACTCAAAATGCTTAACGCGCCGAGAAAATCACTTTTTTCCCACAATGAATGGTTGGCAAAAAATAGTTAATTTCAATGCAAGCCGCTCTGAAACCAATCGACAAATTACTCAAAATGCTGAACTCGCCGAGAAAATCACTTTTTTCCCACAATGAATGGTTGGCAAAAAATAGTAAATGTCAATGCAAGCCGTTCTGAAACCAAGCGGCAAATTACTCAAAATGCTTAACGCGCCGAGAAAATCACTTTTGTTCCACAATGAATGTCTGCCAAAAAATAGTAAATGTCAATGCAAGCCGTTGTGAAACCAAGCGGCAAATTACTCACAATGCTTAACGCGCCGAAAAATCACTTTTTTCCCACAATGAATGTCTGGCAAAAAATAGTTAATTCTGATGCAAGACGTTCTGAAACCAATCGGCAAATTACTCAAAATGCTTAACTCGCCGAGAAAATCACTTTTTTCCCACAATGAATGGTTGGCAAAAAATAGTAAATGTCAATGCAAGCCGTTGTGAAACCAAGCGGCAAATTACTCAAAATGCTTAACGCGCCAGGAAAATCACTTTTTTCCCACAATGAATGGTTGGCCAAAATAGTTAATTTTATTGCAAGCCGTTCTGAAACCAATCGGCAAATTACTCAAAATGCTTAACGCGCTGAGAAAATCACTTTTTTCCCCGCAATGAATGTTTGGCAATAAATAGTTAATTTTGATGCAAGCCGTTCTGAAACGAATCGGCAAATTACTCAAAATGCTTAACTCGCCGAGGAAATCACTTTTTTCCCACAATGAATGGTTGGCAAATAATAGTAAATATCAATGCAAGCCGTTCTGAAACCAATCGGCAAATTACTGAAAATGCTTAACTCGGCGAGAAAATCACTTTTGTTGCACAATGAATGTCTGGCAAAAAATAGTAAATGTCAATGCAAGCCGTTGTGAAACCAAGCGGCAAATTACTCAAAATGCTTAACGCGCCGAGAAAATCACCTTTTTCCCACAATGAATGTCTGGCAAAAAATAGTTAATTTTGATGCAAGAAGATCTGAAACCAATCGGCAAATTACTCAAAATGCTTAACTCGCCGAGAAAATCACTTTTTTCCCACAATGAATGGTTGGCAAAAAATAGTAAATGTCAATGCAAGCCGTTCTGAAACCAAGCGGCAAATTACTCAAAATGCTTAACGCGCCGGGAAAATCACTTTTTTCCCACAATGAATGGTTGGCAAAAATAGTTAATTTCAATGCAAGCCGTTCTGAAACCAATCGGCAAATTACTCAAAATGCTTAACTCGCCGAGAAAATCACTTTCTTTCCACAATGAATGTCTGGCAATAAAAAATTAATTTTGATGCAAGACGTTCTGAAACGAATCGGCAAATTACTCAAAATGCTTAACTCGCCGAGGAAATCACTTTTTTCACACAATGAATGGTTGGCAAATAATAGTAAATATCAATGCAAGCCGTTCTGAAACCAATCGGCAAATTACTCAAAATGCTTATCTCACCGAGAAAATCACTTTTGTTTCACAATGAATATCTGGCAAAAAATAGTAAATGTCAATGCAAGCCGTTGTGAAACCTTGCGGCAAATTACTCAAAATGCTTAACGCGCCGCGAAAATCACTTTTTTCCCACAATGAATGGTTGGCAAATAATAGTAAATATCAATGCAAGCCGTTCTGAAACCAATCGGCAAATTACTCAAAATGCTTAACTCGCCGAGAAAATCACTTTTGTTGCACAATGAATGTCTGGCAAAAAATAATAAATTTCAATGCAAGCCGTTCTGAAACCAACCGGCAAATTACTCAAAATGCTTTACGCGCCGAGAAAATCACTTTTTTCCCACAATGAATGTCTGGGAAAAATAGTTAATTTTGATGAAAGACGTTCTGAAACGAATCGGCAAATTACTCGAAATGCTTAACTCGCCGGGAAAATCGCTTTTTTCCCACAATGAATGGTTGGCAAAAATAGTTAATTTCAATGCAAGCCGTTCTGAAACCAATCCGCAAATTACTCAAAATGCTTCACTCGCCGAGAAAATCACTTTCTTTCCACAATGAATGTCTAGCAAAAAATAGTATATGTCAATGCAAGCCGTTCTGAAACCAATCGGAAAATTAGTCAAAACGCTTAACTCGCCGCGAAAATCACTTTTTTCCCACAATGAATGGTTGGCAAAAAATAGTTAATTTCAATGCAAGCCGCTCTGAAACCAATCGGCAAATGACTCAAAATGTTTAACTCGCCGAGAAAATCACTTTTTTCCCACAATGAATGGTTGGCAAAAAATAGTAAATGTCAATGCAAGCAGTTGTGAAACCAAGCGGCAAATTACTCAAAATGCTTAACGCGCCGAGAAAATCACTTTTTTCCCACAATGAATGGTTGGCAAAAAATAGTTAATTTCAATGCAAGCCGCTCTGAAACCAATCGACAAATTACTCAAAATGCTGAACTCGCCGAGAAAATCACTTTTTTCCCACAATGAATGGTTGGCAAAAAATAGTAAATGTCAATGCAAGCCGTTCTGAAACCAAGCGGCAAATTACTCAAAATGCTTAACGCGCCGAGAAAATCACTTTTGTTCCACAATGAATGTCTGCCATAAAATAGTAAATGTCAATGCAAGCCGTTGTGAAACCAAGCGGCAAATTACTCACAATGCTTAACGCGCCGAAAAATCACTTTTTTCCCACAATGAATGTCTGGCAAAAAATAGTTAATTCTGATGCAAGACGTTCTGAAACCAATCGGCAAATTACTCAAAATGCTTAACTCGCCGAGAAAATCACTTTTTTCACCACAATGAATGGTTGGCAAAAAATAGTAAATGTCAATGCAAGCCGTTCTGAAACCAAGCGGCAAATTACTCAAAATGCTTAACGCGCTGAGAAAATCACTTTTTTCCCCACAATGAATGTTTGGCAATAAATAGTTAATTTTGATGCAAGCCGTTCTGAAACGAATCGGCAAATTACTCAAAATGCTTAACTCGCCGAGGAAATCACTTTTTTCACACAATGAATGGTTGGCAAATAATAGTAAATATCAATGCAAGCCGTTCTGAAACCAATCGGCAAATTACTCAAAATGCTTATCTCACCGAGAAAATCACTTTTGTTTCACAATGAATATCTGGCAAGAAATAGTAAATGTCAATGCAAGCCGTTGTGAAACCTTGCGGCAAATTACTCAAAATGCTTAACGCGCCGCGAAAATCACTTTTTTCCCACAATGAATGGTTGGCAAATAATAGTAAATATCAATGCAAGCCGTTCTGAAACCAATCGGCAAATTACTCAAAATGCTTAACTCGCCGAGAAAATCACTTTTGTTGCACAATGAATGTCTGGCAAAAAATAATAAATTTCAATGCAAGCCGTTCTGAAACCAACCGGCAAATTACTCAAAATGCTTTACGCGCCGAGAAAATCACTTTTTTCCCACAATGAATGTCTGGCAAAAAATAGTTAATTTTGATGAAAGACGTTCTGAAACGAATCGGCAAATTACTCGAAATGCTTAACTCGCCGGGAAAATCGCTTTTTTCCCACAATGAATGGTTGGCAAAAATAGTTAATTTCAATGCAAGCCGTTCTGAAACCAATCCGCAAATTACTCAAAATGCTTCACTCGCCGAGAAAATCACTTTCTTTCCACAATGAATGTCTGGCAAAAAATAGTATATGTCAATGCAAGCCGTTCTGAAACAAATCGGAAAATTAGTCAAAACGCTTAACTCGCCGCGAAAATCACTTTTTTCCCACAATGAATGGTTAGCAAAAAATAGTTAATTTCAATGCAAGCCGCTCTGAAACCAATCGGCAAATGACTCAAAATGTTTAACTCGCCGAGAAAATCACTTTTTTCCCACAATGAATGGTTGGCAAAAAATAGTAAATGTCAATGCAAGCAGTTGTGAAACCAAGCGGCAAATTACTCAAAATGCTTAACGCGCCGAGAAAATCACTTTTTTCCCACAATGAATGGTTGGCAAAAAATAGTTAATTTCAATGCAAGCCGCTCTGAAACCAATCGACAAATTACTCAAAATGCTGAACTCGCCGAGAAAATCACTTTTTTCCCACAATGAATGGTTGGCAAAAAATAGTAAATGTCAATGCAAGCCGTTCTGAAACCAAGCGGCAAATTACTCAAAATGCTTAACGCGCCGAGAAAATCACTTTTGTTCCACAATGAATGTCTGCCAAAAAATAGTAAATGTCAATGCAAGCCGCTCTGAAACCAATCGACAAATTACTCAAAATGCTGAACTCGCCGAGAAAATCACTTTTTTCCCACAATGAATGGTTGGCAAAAAATAGTAAATGTCAATGCAAGCCGTTCTGAAACCAAGCGGCAAATTACTCAAAATGCTTAACGCGCCGAGAAAATCACTTTTGTTCCACAATGAATGTCTGCCAAAAAATAGTAAATGTCAATGCAAGCCGTTGTGAAACCAAGCGGCAAATTACTCACAATGCTTAACGCGCCGAAAAATCACTTTTTTCCCACAATGAATGTCTGGCAAAAAATAGTTAATTCTGATGCAAGACGTTCTGAAACCAATCGGCAAATTACTCAAAATGCTTAACTCGCCGAGAAAATCACTTTTTTCCCACAATGAATGGTTGGCAAAAAATAGTAAATGTCAATGCAAGCCGTTGTGAAACCAAGCGGCAAATTACTCAAAATGCTTAACGCGCCAGGAAAATCACTTTTTTCCCACAATGAATGGTTGGCCAAAATAGTTAATTTCATTGCAAGCCGTTCTGAAACCAATCGGCAAATTACTCAAAATGCTTAACGCGCTGAGAAAATCACTTTTTTCCCCACAATGAATGTTTGGCAATAAATAGTTAATTTTGATGCAAGCCGTTCTGAAACGAATCGGCAAATTACTCAAAATGCTTAACTCGCCGAGGAAATCACTTTTTTCCCACAATGAATGGTTGGCAAATAATAGTAAATATCAATGCAAGCCGTTCTGAAACCAATCGGCAAATTACTGAAAATGCTTAACTCGGCGAGAAAATCACTTTTGTTGCACAATGAATGTCTGGCAAAAAATAGTAAATGTCAATGCAAGCCGTTGTGAAACCAAGCGGCAAATTACTCAAAATGCTTAACGCGCCGAGAAAATCACTTTTTTCCCACAATGAATGTCTGGCAAAAAATAGTTAATTTTGATGCAAGACGATCTGAAACCAATCGGCAAATTACTCAAAATGCTTAACTCGCCGAGAAAATCACTTTTTTCCCACAATGAATGGTTGGCAAAAAATAGTAAATGTCAATGCAAGCCGTTCTGAAACCAAGCGGCAAATTACTCAAAATGCTTAACGCGCCGGGAAAATCACTTTTTTCCCACAATGAATGGTTGGCAAAAATAGTTAATTTCAATGCAAGCCGTTCTGAAACCAATCGGCAAATTACTCAAAATGCTTAACTCGCCGAGAAAATCACTTTCTTTCCACAATGAATGTCTGGCAATAAAAAGTTAATTTTGATGCAAGACGTTCTGAAACGAATCGGCAAATTACTCAAAATGCTTAACTCGCCGAGGAAATCACTTTTTTCACACAATGAATGGTTGGCAAATAATAGTAAATATCAATGCAAGCCGTTCTGAAACCAATCGGCAAATTACTCAAAATGCTTATCTCACCGAGAAAATCACTTTTGTTTCACAATGAATATCTGGCAAAAAATAGTAAATGTCAATGCAAGCCGTTGTGAAACCTTGCGGCAAATTACTCAAAATGCTTAACGCGCCGCGAAAATCACTTTTTTCCCACAATGAATGGTTGGCAAATAATAGTAAATATCAATGCAAGCCGTTCTGAAACCAATCGGCAAATTACTCAAAATGCTTAACTCGCCGAGAAAATCACTTTTGTTGCACAATGAATGTCTGGCAAAAAATAATAAATTTCAATGCAAGCCGTTCTGAAACCAACCGGCAAATTACTCAAAATGCTTTACGCGCCGAGAAAATCACTTTTTTCCCACAATGAATGTCTGGCAAAAAATAGTTAATTTTGATGAAAGACGTTCTGAAACGAATCGGCAAATTACTCGAAATGCTTAACTCGCCGGGAAAATCGCTTTTTTCCCACAATGAATGGTTGGCAAAAATAGTTAATTTCAATGCAAGCCGTTCTGAAACCAATCCGCAAATTACTCAAAATGCTTCACTCGCCGAGAAAATCACTTTCTTTCCACAATGAATGTCTGGCAAAAAATAGTATATGTCAATGCAAGCCGTTCTGAAACCAATCGGAAAATTAGTCAAAACGCTTAACTCGCCGCGAAAATCACTTTTTTCCCACAATGAATGGTTGGCAAAAAATAGTTAATTTCAATGCAAGCCGCTCTGAAACCAATCGGCAAATGACTCAAAATGTTTAACTCGCCGAGAAAATCACTTTTTTCCCACAATGAATGGTTGGCAAAAAATAGTAAATGTCAATGCAAGCAGTTGTGAAACCAAGCGGCAAATTACTCAAAATGCTTAACGCGCCGAGAAAATCACTTTTTTCCCACAATGAATGGTTGGCAAAAAATAGTTAATTTCAATGCAAGCCGCTCTGAAACCAATCGACAAATTACTCAAAATGCTGAACTCGCCGAGAAAATCACTTTTTTCCCACAATGAATGGTTGGCAAAAAATAGTAAATGTCAATGCAAGCCGTTCTGAAACCAAGCGGCAAATTACTCAAAATGCTTAACGCGCCGAGAAAATCACTTTTGTTCCACAATGAATGTCTGCCATAAAATAGTAAATGTCAATGCAAGCCGTTGTGAAACCAAGCGGCAAATTACTCACAATGCTTAACGCGCCGAAAAATCACTTTTTTCCCACAATGAATGTCTGGCAAAAAATAGTTAATTCTGATGCAAGACGTTCTGAAACCAATCGGCAAATTACTCAAAATGCTTAACTCGCCGAGAAAATCACTTTTTTCCCACAATGAATGGTTGGCAAAAAATAGTAAATGTCAATGCAAGCCGTTGTGAAACCAAGCGGCAAATTACTCAAAATGCTTAACGCGCCAGGAAAATCACTTTTTTCCCACAATGAATGGTTGGCCAAAATAGTTAATTTCATTGCAAGCCGTTCTGAAACCAATCGGCAAATTACTCAAAATGCTTAACTCGCCGAGAAAATCACTTTCTTTCCACAATGAATGTCTGGCAATAAATAGTTAATTTTGATGCAAGACGTTCTGAAACGAATCGGCAAATTACTCAAAATGCTTAACTCGCCGCGAAAATCACTTTTTTCCCACAATGAATGGTTGGCAAAAAATAGTTAATTTCAATGCAAGCCGCTCTGAAACCAATCGACAAATTACTCAAAATGCTGAACTCGCCGAGAAAATCACTTTTTTCCCACAATGAATGGTTGGCAAAAAATAGTAAATGTCAATGCAAGCCGTTCTGAAACCAAGCGGCAAATTACTCAAAATGCTTAACGCGCCGAGAAAATCACTTTTGTTCCACAATGAATGTCTGCCAAAAAATAGTAAATGTCAATGCAAGACGTTGTGAAACCAAGCGGCAAATTACACACAATGCTTAACGCGCCGAAAAATCACTTTTTTCCCACAATGAATGTCTGGCAAAAAATAGTTAATTCTGATGCAAGACGTTCTGAAACCAATCGGCAAATTACTCAAAATGCTTAACTCGCCGAGAAAATCACTTTTTTCCCACAATGAATGGTTGGCAAAAAATAGTAAATGTCAATGCAAGCCGTTGTGAAACCAAGCGGCAAATTACTCAAAATGCTTAACGCGCCAGGAAAATCACTTTTTTCCCACAATGAATGGTTGGCCAAAATAGTTAATTTCATTGCAAGCCGTTCTGAAACCAATCGGCAAATTACTCAAAATGCTTAACTCGCCGAGAAAATCACTTTCTTTCCACAATGAATGTCTGGCAATAAATAGTTAATTTTGATGCAAGACGTTCTGAAACGAATCGGCAAATTACTCAAAATGCTTAACTCGCCGCGAAAATCACTTTTTTCCCACAATGAATGGTTGGCAAAAAATTGTTAATTTCAATGCAAGCCGCTCTGAAACCAATCGACAAATTACTCAAAATGCTGAACTCGCCGAGAAAATCACTTTTTTCCCACAATGAATGGTTGGCAAAAAATAGTAAATGTCAATGCAAGCCGTTCTGAAACCAAGCGGCAAATTACTCAAAATGCTTAACGCGCTGAGAAAATCACTTTTTTCCCCACAATGAATGTCTGGCAATAAATAGTTAATTTTGATGCAAGCCGTTCTGAAACGAATCGGCAAATTACTCAAAATGCTTAACTCGCCGAGGAAATCACTTTTTTCACACAATGAATGGTTGGCAAATAATAGTAAATATCAATGCAAGCCGTTCTGAAACCAATCGGCAAATTACTCAAAATGCTTATCTCACCGAGAAAATCACTTTTGTTTCACAATGAATATCTGGCAAAAAATAGTAAATGTCAATGCAAGCCGTTGTGAAACCTTGCGGCAAATTACTCAAAATGCTTAACGCGCCGCGAAAATCACTTTTTTCCCACAATGAATGGTTGGCAAATAATAGTAAATATCAATGCAAGCCGTTCTGAAACCAATCGGCAAATTACTCAAAATGCTTAACTCGCCGAGAAAATCACTTTTGTTGCACAATGAATGTCTGGCAAAAAATAATAAATTTCAATGCAAGCCGTTCTGAAACCAACCGGCAAATTACTCAAAATGCTTTACGCGCCGAGAAAATCACTTTTTTCCCACAATGAATGTCTGGCAAAAAATAGTTAATTTTGATGAAAGACGTTCTGAAACGAATCGGCAAATTACTCGAAATGCTTAACTCGCCGGGAAAATCGCTTTTTTCCCACAATGAATGGTTGGCAAAAATAGTTAATTTCAATGCAAGCCGTTCTGAAACCAATCCGCAAATTACTCAAAATGCTTCACTCGCCGAGAAAATCACTTTCTTTCCACAATGAATGTCTGGCAAAAAATAGTATATGTCAATGCAAGCCGTTCTGAAACCAATCGGAAAATTAGTCAAAACGCTTAACTCGCCGCGAAAATCACTTTTTTCCCACAATGAATGGTTGGCAAAAAATAGTTAATTTCAATGCAAGCCGCTCTGAAACCAATCGGCAAATGACTCAAAATGTTTAACTCGCCGAGAAAATCACTTTTTTCCCACAATGAATGGTTGGCAAAAAATAGTAAATGTCAATGCAAGCAGTTGTGAAACCAAGCGGCAAATTACTCAAAATGCTTAACGCGCCGAGAAAATCACTTTTTTCCCACAATGAATGGTTGGCAAAAAATAGTTAATTTCAATGCAAGCCGCTCTGAAACCAATCGACAAATTACTCAAAATGCTGAACTCGCCGAGAAAATCACTTTTTTCCCACAATGAATGGTTGGCAAAAAATAGTAAATGTCAATGCAAGCCGTTCTGAAACCAAGCGGCAAATTACTCAAAATGCTTAACGCGCCGAGAAAATCACTTTTGTTCCACAATGAATGTCTGCCAAAAAATAGTAAATGTCAATGCAAGCCGTTGTGAAACCAAGCGGCAAATTACTCAAAATGCTTAACGCGCCAGGAAAATCACTTTTTTCCCACAATGAGTGGTTGGCCAAAATAGTTAATTTCATTGCAAGCCGTTCTGAAACCAATCGGCAAATTACTCAAAATGCTTAACTCGCCGAGAAAATCACTTTCTTTCCACAATGAATGTCTGGCAATAAATAGTTAATTTTGATGCAAGACGTTCTGAAACGAATCGGCAAATTACTCAAAATGCTTAACTCGCCGCGAAAATCACTTTTTTCCTACAATGAATGGTTGGCAAAAAATAGTTAATTTCAATGCAAGCCGTTCTGAAACCAAGCGGCAAATTACTCAAAATGCTTAACGCGCCGAGAAAATCACTTTTGTTCCACAATGAATGTCTGCCAAAAAATAGTAAATGTCAATGCAAGCCGTTGTGAAACCAAGCGGCAAATTACTCACAATGCTTAACGCGCCGAAAAATCACTTTTTTCCCACAATGAATGTCTGGCAAAAAATAGTTAATTCTGATGCAAGACGTTCTGAAACCAATCGGCAAATTACTCAAAATGCTTAACTCGCCGAGAAAATCACTTTTTTCCCACAATGAATGGTTGGCAAAAAATAGTAAATGTCAATGCAAGCCGTTGTGAAACCAAGCGGCAAATTACTCAAAATGCTTAACGCGCCAGGAAAATCACTTTTTTCCCACAATGAATGGTTGGCCAAAATAGTTAATTTCATTGCAAGCCGTTCTGAAACCAATCGGCAAATTACTCAAAATGCTTAACTCGCCGAGAAAATCACTTTCTTTCCACAATGAATGTCTGGCAATAAATAGTTAATTTTGATGCAAGACGTTCTGAAACGAATCGGCAAATTACTCAAAATGCTTAACTCGCCGCGAAAATCACTTTTTTCCCACAATGAATGGTTGGCAAAAAATAGTTAATTTCAATGCAAGCCGCTCTGAAACCAATCGACAAATTACTCAAAATGCTGAACTCGCCGAGAAAATCACTTTTTTCCCACAATGAATGGTTGGCAAAAAATAGTAAATGTCAATGCAAGCCGTTCTGAAACCAAGCGGCAAATTACTCAAAATGCTTAACGCGCTGAGAAAATCACTTTTTTCCCCACAATGAATGTCTGGCAATAAATAGTTAATTTTGATGCAAGCCGTTCTGAAACGAATCGGCAAATTACTCAAAATGCTTAACTCGCCGAGGAAATCACTTTTTTCACACAATGAATGGTTGGCAAATAATAGTAAATATCAATGCAAGCCGTTCTGAAACCAATCGGCAAATTACTCAAAATGCTTATCTCACCGAGAAAATCACTTTTGTTTCACAATGAATATCTGGCAAAAAATAGTAAATGTCAATGCAAGCCGTTGTGAAACCTTGCGGCAAATTACTCAAAATGCTTAACGCGCCGCGAAAATCACTTTTTTCCCACAATGAATGGTTGGCAAATAATAGTAAATATCAATGCAAGCCGTTCTGAAACCAATCGGCAAATTACTCAAAATGCTTAACTCGCCGAGAAAATCACTTTTGT
Source organism: Scyliorhinus torazame (assembly GCF_047496885.1). Lineage (NCBI taxonomy): Eukaryota > Metazoa > Chordata > Chondrichthyes > Carcharhiniformes > Scyliorhinidae > Scyliorhinus > Scyliorhinus torazame. The sequence goes on along the minus strand of NC_092715.1, from coordinate 228,306,089 downwards.
TGCACAATGAATGTCTGGCAAAAAATAATAAATTTCAATGCAAGCCGTTCTGAAACCAACCGGCAAATTACTCAAAATGCTTTACGCGCCGAGAAAATCACTTTTTTCCCACAATGAATGTCTGGCAAAAAATAGTTAATTTTGATGAAAGACGTTCTGAAACGAATCGGCAAATTACTCGAAATGCTTAACTCGCCGGGAAAATCGCTTTTTTCCCACAATGAATGGTTGGCAAAAATAGTTAATTTCAATGCAAGCCGTTCTGAAACCAATCCGCAAATTACTCAAAATGCTTCACTCGCCGAGAAAATCACTTTCTTTCCACAATGAATGTCTGGCAAAAAATAGTATATGTCAATGCAAGCCGTTCTGAAACCAATCGGAAAATTAGTCAAAACGCTTAACTCGCCGCGAAAATCACTTTTTTCCCACAATGAATGGTTGGCAAAAAATAGTTAATTTCAATGCAAGCCGCTCTGAAACCAATCGGCAAATGACTCAAAATGTTTAACTCGCCGAGAAAATCACTTTTTTCCCACAATGAATGGTTGGCAAAAAATAGTAAATGTCAATGCAAGCAGTTGTGAAACCAAGCGGCAAATTACTCAAAATGCTTAACGCGCCGAGAAAATCACTTTTTTCCCACAATGAATGGTTGGCAAAAAATAGTTAATTTCAATGCAAGCCGCTCTGAAACCAATCGACAAATTACTCAAAATGCTGAACTCGCCGAGAAAATCACTTTTTTCCCACAATGAATGGTTGGCAAAAAATAGTAAATGTCAATGCAAGCCGTTCTGAAACCAAGCGGCAAATTACTCAAAATGCTTAACGCGCCGAGAAAATCACTTTTGTTCCACAATGAATGTCTGCCAAAAAATAGTAAATGTCAATGCAAGCCGTTGTGAAACCAAGCGGCAAATTACTCAAAATGCTTAACGCGCCAGGAAAATCACTTTTTTCCCACAATGAATGGTTGGCCAAAATAGTTAATTTCATTGCAAGCCGTTCTGAAACCAATCGGCAAATTACTCAAAATGCTTAACTCGCCGAGAAAATCACTTTCTTTCCACAATGAATGTCTGGCAATAAATAGTTAATTTTGATGCAAGACGTTCTGAAACGAATCGGCAAATTACTCAAAATGCTTAACTCGCCGCGAAAATCACTTTTTTCCTACAATGAATGGTTGGCAAAAAATAGTTAATTTCAATGCAAGCCGCTCTGAAACCAATCGACAAATTACTCAAAATGCTGAACTCGCCGAGAAAATCACTTTTTTCCCACAATGAATGGTTGGCAAAAAATAGTAAATGTCAATGCAAGCCGTTCTGAAACCAAGCGGCAAATTACTCAAAATGCTTAACGCGCCGAGAAAATCACTTTTGTTCCACAATGAATGTCTGCCAAAAAATAGTAAATGTCAATGCAAGCCGTTGTGAAACCAAGCGGCAAATTACTCACAATGCTTAACGCGCCGAAAAATCACTTTTTTCCCACAATGAATGTCTGGCAAAAAATAGTTAATTCTGATGCAAGACGTTCTGAAACCAATCGGCAAATTACTCAAAATGCTTAACTCGCCGAGAAAATCACTTTTTTCCCACAATGAATGGTTGGCAAAAAATAGTAAATGTCAATGCAAGCCGTTGTGAAACCAAGCGGCAAATTACTCAAAATGCTTAACGCGCCAGGAAAATCACTTTTTTCCCACAATGAATGGTTGGCCAAAATAGTTAATTTCATTGCAAGCCGTTCTGAAACCAATCGGCAAATTACTCAAAATGCTTAACTCGCCGAGAAAATCACTTTCTTTCCACAATGAATGTCTGGCAATAAATAGTTAATTTTGATGCAAGACGTTCTGAACCGAATCGGCAAATTACTCAAAATGCTTAACTCGCCGCGAAAATCACTTTTTTCCCACAATGAATGGTTGGCAAAAAATAGTTAATTTCAATGCAAGCCGCTCTGAAACCAATCGACAAATTACTCAAAATGCTGAACTCGCCGAGAAAATCACTTTTTTCCCACAATGAATGGTTGGCAAAAAATAGTAAATGTCAATGCAAGCCGTTCTGAAACCAAGCGGCAAATTACTCAAAATGCTTAACGCGCTGAGAAAATCACTTTTTTCCCCACAATGAATGTTTGGCAATAAATAGTTAATTTTGATGCAAGCCGTTCTGAAACGAATCGGCAAATTACTCAAAATGCTTAACTCGCCGAGGAAATCACTTTTTTCACACAATGAATGGTTGGCAAATAATAGTAAATATCAATGCAAGCCGTTCTGAAACCAATCGGCAAATTACTCAAAATGCTTATCTCACCGAGAAAATCACTTTTGTTTCACAATGAATGTCTGGCAAAAAATAGTTAATTTTGATGAAAGACGTTCTGAAACGAATCGGCAAATTACTCGAAATGCTTAACTCGCCGGGAAAATCGCTTTTTTCCCACAATGAATGGTTGGCAAAAATAGTTAATTTCAATGCAAGCCGTTCTGAAACCAATCCGCAAATTACTCAAAATGCTTCACTCGCCGAGAAAATCACTTTCTTTCCACAATGAATGTCTGGCAAAAAATAGTATATGTCAATGCAAGCCGTTCTGAAACCAATCGGAAAATTAGTCAAAACGCTTAACTCGCCGCGAAAATCACTTTTTTCCCACAATGAATGGTTGGCAAAAAATAGTTAATTTCAATGCAAGCCGCTCTGAAACCAATCGGCAAATGACTCAAAATGTTTAACTCGCCGAGAAAATCACTTTTTTCCCACAATGAATGGTTGGCAAAAAATAGTAAATGTCAATGCAAGCAGTTGTGAAACCAAGCGGCAAATTACTCAAAATGTTTAACGCGCCGAGAAAATCACTTTTTTCCCACAATGAATGGTTGGCAAAAAATAGTTAATTTCAATGCAAGCCGCTCTGAAACCAATCGACAAATTACTCAAAATGCTGAACTCGCCGAGAAAATCACTTTTTTCCCACAATGAATGGTTGGCAAAAAATAGTAAATGTCAATGCAAGCCGTTCTGAAACCAAGCGGCAAATTACTCAAAATGCTTAACGCGCCGAGAAAATCACTTTTGTTCCACAATGAATGTCTGCCAAAAAATAGTAAATGTCAATGCAAGCCGTTGTGAAACCAAGCGGCAAATTACTCACAATGCTTAACGCGCCGAAAAATCACTTTTTTCCCACAATGAAAGTCTGGCAAAAAATAGTTAATTCTGATGCAAGACGTTCTGAAACCAATCGGCAAATTACTCAAAATGCTTAACTCGCCGAGAAAATCACTTTTTTCCCACAATGAATGGTTGGCAAAAAATAGTAAATGTCAATGCAAGCCGTTGTGAAACCAAGCGGCAAATTACTCAAAATGCTTAACGCGCCAGGAAAATCACTTTTTTCCCACAATGAATGGTTGGCCAAAATAGTTAATTTCATTGCAAGCCGTTCTGAAACCAATCGGCAAATTACTCAAAATGCTTAACGCGCTGAGAAAATCACTTTTTTCCCCCACAATGAATGTTTGGCAATAAATAGTTAATTTTGATGCAAGCCGTTCTGAAACGAATCGGCAAATTACTCAAAATGCTTAACTCGCCGAGGAAATCACTTTTTTCCCACAATGAATGGTTGGCAAATAATAGTAAATATCAATGCAAGCCGTTCTGAAACCAATCGGCAAATTACTGAAAATGCTTAACTCGGCGAGAAAATCACTTTTGTTGCACAATGAATGTCTGGCAAAAAATAGTAAATGTCAATGCAAGCCGTTGTGAAACCAAGCGGCAAATTACTCAAAATGCTTAACGCGCCGAGAAAATCACTTTTTTCCCACAATGAATGTCTGGCAAAAAATAGTTAATTTTGATGCAAGACGATCTGAAACCAATCGGCAAATTACTCAAAATGCTTAACTCGCCGAGAAAATCACTTTTTTCCCACAATGAATGGTTGGCAAAAAATAGTAAATGTCAATGCAAGCCGTTCTGAAACCAAGCGGCAAATTACTCAAAATGCTTAACGCGCCGGGAAAATCACTTTTTTCCCACAATGAATGGTTGGCAAAAATAGTTAATTTCAATGCAAGCCGTTCTGAAACCAATCGGCAAATTACTCAAAATGCTTAACTCGCCGAGAAAATCACTTTCTTTCCACAATGAATGTCTGGCAATAAAAAGTTAATTTTGATGCAAGACGTTCTGAAACGAATCGGCAAATTACTCAAAATGCTTAACTCGCCGAGGAAATCACTTTTTTCACACAATGAATGGTTGGCAAATAATAGTAAATATCAATGCAAGCCGTTCTGAAACCAATCGGCAAATTACTCAAAATGCTTATCTCACCGAGAAAATCACTTTTGTCTCACAATGAATATCTGGCAAAAAATAGTAAATGTCAATGCAAGCCGTTGTGAAACCTTGCGGCAAATTACTCAAAATGCTTAACGCGCCGCGAAAATCACTTTTTTCCCACAATGAATGGTTGGCAAATAATAGTAAATATCAATGCAAGCCGTTGTGAAACCAATCGGCAAATTACTCAAAATGCTTAACTCGCCTAGAAAATCACTTTTGTTGCACAATGAATGTCTGGCAAAAAATAATAAATTTCAATGCAAGCCGTTCTGAAACCAACCGGCAAATTACTCAAAATGCTTTACGCGCCGAGAAAATCACTTTTTTCCCACAATGAATGTCTGGCAAAAAATAGTTAATTTTGATGAAAGAAGTTCTGAAACGAATCGGCAAATTACTCGAAATGCTTAACTCGCCGGGAAAATCGCTTTTTTCCCACAATGAATGGTTGGCAAAAATAGTTAATTTCAATGCAAGCCGTTCTGAAACCAATCCGCAAATTACTCAAAATGCTTCACTCGCCGAGAAAATCACTTTCTTTCCACAATGAATGTCTGGCAAAAAATAGTATATGTCAATGCAAGCCGTTCTGAAACCAATCGGAAAATTAGTCAAAACGCTTAACTCGCCGCGAAAATCACTTTTTTCCCACAATGAATGGTTGGCAAAAAATAGTTAATTTCAATGCAAGCCGCTCTGAAACCAATCGGCAAATGACTCAAAATGTTTAACTCGCCGAGAAAATCACTTTTTTCCCACAGTGAATGGTTGGCAAAAAATAGTAAATGTCAATGCAAGCAGTTGTGAAACCAAGCGGCAAATTACTCAAAATGCTTAACGCGCCGAGAAAATCACTTTTTTCCCACAATGAATGGTTGGCAAAAAATAGTTAATTTCAATGCAAGCCGCTCTGAAACCAATCGACAAATTACTCAAAATGCTGAACTCGCCGAGAAAATCACTTTTTTCCCACAATGAATGGTTGGCAAAAAATAGTAAATGTCAATGCAAGCCGTTCTGAAACCAAGCGGCAAATTACTCAAAATGCTTAACGCGCCGAGAAAATCACTTTTGTTCCACAATGAATGTCTGCCAAAAAATAGTAAATGTCAATGCAAGCCGTTGTGAAACCAAGCGGCAAATTACTCACAATGCTTAACGCGCCGAAAAATCACTTTTTTCCCACAATGAATGTCTGGCAAAAAATAGTTAATTCTGATGCAAGACGTTCTGAAACCAATCGGCAAATTACTCAAAATGCTTAACTCGCCGAGAAAATCACTTTTTTCCCACAATGAATGGTTGGCAAAAAATAGTAAATGTCAATGCAAGCCGTTGTGAAACCAAGCGGCAAATTACTCAAAATGCTTAACGCGCCAGGAAAATCACTTTTTTCCCACAATGAATGGTTGGCCAAAATAGTTAATTTCATTGCAAGCCGTTCTGAAACCAATCGGCAAATTACTCAAAATGCTTAACTCGCCGAGAAAATCACTTTCTTTCCACAATGAATGTCTGGCAATAAATAGTTAATTTTGATGCAAGACGTTCTGAAACGAATCGGCAAATTACTCAAAATGCTTAACTCGCCGCGAAAATCACTTTTTTCCCACAATGAATGGTTGGCAAAAAATAGTTAATTTCAATGCAAGCCGCTCTGAAACCAATCGACAAATTACTCAAAATGCTGAACTCGCCGAGAAAATCACTTTTTTCCCACAATGAATGGTTGGCAAAAAATAGTAAATGTCAATGCAAGCCGTTCTGAAACCAAGCGGCAAATTACTCAAAATGCTTAACGCGCCGAGAAAATCACTTTTGTTCCACAATGAATGTCTGCCAAAAAATAGTAAATGTCAATGCAAGCCGTTGTGAAACCAAGCGGCAAATTACTCACAATGCTTAACGCGCCGAAAAATCACTTTTTTCCCACAATGAATGTCTGGCAAAAAATAGTTAATTCTGATGCAAGACGTTCTGAAACCAATCGGCAAATTACTCAAAATGCTTAACTCGCCGAGAAAATGACTTTTTTCCCACAATGAATGGTTGGCAAAAAATAGTAAATGTCAATGCAAGCCGTTGTGAAACCAAGCGGCAAATTACTCAAAATGCTTAACGCGCCAGGAAAATCACTTTTTTCCCACAATGAATGGTTGGCCAAAATAGTTAATTTCATTGCAAGCCGTTCTGAAACCAATCGGCAAATTACTCAAAATGCTTAACTCGCCGAGAAAATCACTTTCTTTCCACAATGAATGTCTGGCAAAAAATAGTTAATTTTGATGCAAGACGTTCTGAAACGAATCGGCAAATTACTCAAAATGCTTAACTCGCCGCGAAAATCACTTTTTTCCCACAATGAATGGTTGGCAAAAAATAGTTAATTTCAATGCAAGCCGCTCTGTAACCAATCGACAAATTACTCAAAATGCTGAACTCGCCGAGAAAATCACTTTTTTCCCACAATGAATGGTTGGCAAAAAATAGTAAATGTCAATGCAAGCCGTTCTGAAACCAAGCGGCAAATTACTCAAAATGCTTAACGCGCCGAGAAAATCACTTTTGTTCCACAATGAATGTCTGCCAAAAAATAGTAAATGTCAATGCAAGCCGTTGTGAAACCAAGCGGCAAATTACTCACAATGCTTAACGCGCCGAAAAATCACTTTTTTCCCACAATGAATGTCTGGCAAAAAATAGTTAATTCTGATGCAAGACGTTCTGAAACCAATCGGCAAATTACTCAAAATGCTTAACTCGCCGAGAAAATCACTTTTTTCCCACAATGAATGGTTGGCAAAAAATAATAAATGTCAATGCAAGCCGTTCTGAAACCAAGCGGCAAATTACTCAAAATGCTTAACGCGCCAGGAAAATCACTTTTTTCCCACAATGAATGGTTGGCCAAAATAGTTAATTTCAATGCAAGCCGTTCTGAAACCAATCGGCAAATTACTCAAAATGCTTAACTCGCCGAGAAAATCACTTTCTTTCCACAATCAATGTCTGGCAATAAATAGTTAATTTTGATGCAAGACGTTCTGAAACGAATCGGCAAATTACTCAAAATGCTTAACTCGCCGCGAAAATCACTTTTTCCCACAATGAATGGTTGGCAAAAAATAGTTAATTTCAATGCAAGCCGCTCTGAAACCAATCGGCAAATTACTCAAAATGCTTAACTCGCCGAAAAAATCACTTTTTTCACCACAATGAATGGTTGGCAAAAAATAGTAAATGTCAATGCAAGCCGTTCTGAAACCAAGCGGCAAATTACTCAAAATGCTTAACGCGCTGAGAAAATCACTTTTTTCCCCACAATGAATGTTTGGCAATAAATAGTTAATTTTGATGCAAGCCGTTCTGAAACGAATCGGCAAATTACTCAAAATGCTTAACTCGCCGAGGAAATCACTTTTTTCCTCAATGAATAGTTGGCAAATAATAGTAAATATCAATGCAAGCCGTTCTGAAACCAATCGGCAAATTACTGAAAATGCTTAACTCGGCGAGAAAATCACTTTTGTTGCACAATGAATGTCTGGCAAAAAATAGTAAATTTCAATGCAAGCCGTTCGGAAACCAACCGGCAAATTACTCAAAATGCTTAACGCGCCGAGAAAATCACTTTTGTTCCACAATGAATGTCTGGCAAAAAATAGTAAATGTCAATGCAAGCCGTTGTGAAACCAAGCGGCAAATTACTCAAAATGCTTAACGAGCCGAGAAAATCACTTTTTTCCCACAATGAATGTCTGGCAAAAAATAGTTAATTTTGATGCAAGACGATCTGAAACCAATCGGCAAATTACTCAAAATGCTTAACTCGCCGAGAAAATCACTTTTTTCCCACAATGAATGGTTGGCAAAAAATAGTAAATGTCAATGCAAGCCGTTCTGAAGCCAAGCGGCAAATTACTCAAAATGCTTAACGCGCCGGGAAAATCACTTTTTTCCCACAATGAATGGTTGGCAAAAATAGTTAATTTCAATGCAAGCCGTTCTGAAACCAATCGGCAAATTACTCAAAATGCTTAACTCGCCGAGAAAATCACTTTCTTTCCACAATGAATGTCTGGCAATAAAAAGTTAATTTTGATGCAAGACGTTCTGAAACGAATCGGCAAATTACTCAAAATGCTTAACTCGCCGAGCAAATCACTTTTTTCACACAATGAATGGTTGGCAAATAATAGTAAATATCAATGCAAGCCGTTCTGAAACCAATCGGCAAATTACTCAAAATGCTTATCTCACCGAGAAAATCACTTTTGTTTCACAATGAATATCTGGCAAAAAATAGTAAATGTCAATGCAAGCCGTTGTGAAACCTTGCGGCAAATTACTCAAAATGCTTAACGCGCCGCGAAAATCACTTTTTTCCCACAATGAATGGTTGGCAAATAATAGTAAATATCAATGCAAGCCGTTCTGAAACCAATCGGCAAATTACTCAAAATGCTTAACTCGCCGAGAAAATCACTTTTGTTGCACAATGAATGTCTGGCAAAAAATAATAAATTTCAATGCAAGCCGTTCTGAAACCAACCGGCAAATTACTCAAAATGCTTTACGCGCCGAGAAAATCACTTTTTTCCCACAATGAATGTCTGGCAAAAAATAGTTAATTTTGATGAAAGACGTTCTGAAACGAATCGGCAAATTACTCGAAATGCTTAACTCGCCGGGAAAATCGCTGTTTTCCCACAATGAATGGTTGGCAAAAATAGTTAATTTCAATGCAAGCCGTTCTGAAACCAATCCGCAAATTACTCAAAATGCTTCACTCGCCGAGAAAATCACTTTCTTTCCACAATGAATGTCTGGCAAAAAATAGTATATGTCAATGCAAGCCGTTCTGAAACCAATCGGAAAATTAGTCAAAACGCTTAACTCGCCGCGAAAATCACTTTTTTCCCACAATGAATGGTTGGCAAAAAATAGTTAATTTCAATGCAAGCCGCTCTGAAACCAATCGGCAAATGACTCAAAATGTTTAACTCGCCGAGAAAATCACTTTTTTCCCACAATGAATGGTTGGCAAAAAATAGTAAATGTCAATGCAAGCCGTTGTGAAACCAAGCGGCAAATTACTCAAAATGCTTAACGCGCCGAGAAAATCACTTTTTTCCCACAATGAATGGTTGGCAAAAAATAGTTAATTTCAATGCAAGCCGCTCTGAAACCAATCGACAAATTACTCAAAATGCAGAACTCGCCGAGAAAATCACTTTTTTCCCACAATGAATGGTTGGCAAAAAATAGTAAATGTCAATGCAAGCCGTTCTGAAACCAAGCGGCAAATTACTCAAAATGCTTAACGCGCCGAGAAAATCACTTTTGTTCCACAATGAATGTCTGCCAAAAAATAGTAAATGTCAATGCAAGCCGTTGTGAAACCAAGCGGCAAATTACTCAAAATGCTTAACGCGCTGAGAAAATCACTTTTTTCCCCACAATGAATGTTTGGCAATAAATAGTTAATTTTGATGCAAGCCGTTCTGAAACGAATCGGCAAATTACTCAAAATGCTTAACTCGCCGAGGAAATCACTTTTTTCCCACAATGAATAGTTGGCAAATAATAGTAAATATCAATGCAAGCCGTTCTGAAACCAATCGGCAAATTACTGAAAATGCTTAACTCGGCGAGAAAATCACTTTTGTTGCACAATGAATGTCTGGCAAAAAATAGTAAATTTCAATGCAAGCCGTTCGGAAACCAACCGGCAAATTACTCAAAATGCTTAACGCGCCGAGAAAATCACTTTAGTTCCACAATGAATGTCTGGCAAAAAATAGTAAATGTCAATGCAAGCCGTTGTGAAACCAAGCGGCAAATTACTCAAAATGCTTAACGCGCCGAGAAAATCACTTTTTTCCCACAATGAATGTCTGGCAAAAAATAGTTAATTTTGATGCAAGACGATCTGAAACCAATCGGCAAATTACTCAAAATGCTTAACTCGCCGAGAAAATCACTTTTTTCCCACAATGAATGGTTGGCAAAAAATAGTAAATGTCAATGCAAGCCGTTCTGAAACCAAGCGGCAAATTACTCAAAATGCTTAACGCGCCGGGAAAATCACTTTTTTCCCACAATGAATGGTTGGCAAAAATAGTTAATTTCAATGCAAGCCGTTCTGAAACCAATCGGCAAATTACTCAAAATGCTTAACTCGCCGAGAAAATCACTTTCTTTCCACAATGAATGTCTGGCAATAAAAAGTTAATTTTGATCCAAGACGTTCTGAAACGAATCGGCAAATTACTCAAAATGCTTAACTCGCCGAGGAAATCACTTTTTTCACACAATGAATGGTTGGCAAATAATAGTAAATATCAATGCAAGCCGTTCTGAAACCAATCGGCAAATTACTCAAAATGCTTATCTCACCGAGAAAATCACTTTTGTTTCACAATGAATATCTGGCAAAAAATAGTAAATGTCAATGCAAGCCGTTGTGAAACCTTGCGGCAAATTACTCAAAATGCTTAACGCGCCGCGAAAATCACTTTTTTCCCACAATGAATGGTTGGCAAATAATAGTAAATATCAATGCAAGCCGTTCTGAAACCAATCGGAAAATTACTCAAAATGCTTAACTCGCCGAGAAAATCACTTTTGTTGCACAATGAATGTCTGGCAAAAAATAATAAATTTCAATGCAAGCCGTTCTGAAACCAACCGGCAAATTACTCAAAATGCTTTACGCGCCGAGAAAATCACTTTTTTCCCACAATGAATGTCTGGCAAAAAATAGTTAATTTTGATGAAAGACGTTCTGAAACGAATCGGCAAATTACTCGAAATGCTTAACTCGCCGGGAAAATCGCTGTTTTCCCACAATGAATGGTTGGCAAAAATAGTTAATTTCAATGCAAGCCGTTCTGAAACCAATCCGCAAATTACTCAAAATGCTTCACTCGCCGAGAAAATCACTTTCTTTCCACAATGAATGTCTGGCAAAAAATAGTATATGTCAATGCAAGCCGTTCTGAAACCAATCGGAAAATTAGTCAAAACGCTTAACTCGCCGCGAAAATCACTTTTTTCCCACAATGAATGGTTGGCAAAAAATAGTTAATTTCAATGCAAGCCGCTCTGAAACCAATCGGCAAATGACTCAAAATGTTTAACTCGCCGAGAAAATCACTTTTTTCCCACAATGAATGGTTGGCAAAAAATAGTAAATGTCAATGCAAGCCGTTGTGAAACCAAGCGGCAAATTACTCAAAATGCTTAACGCGCCGAGAAAATCACTTTTTTCCCACAATGAATGGTTGGCAAAAAATAGTTAATTTCAATGCAAGCCGCTCTGAAACCAATCGACAAATTACTCAAAATGCTGAACTCGCCGAGAAAATCACTTTTTTCCCACAATGAATGGTTGGCAAAAAATAGTAAATGTCAATGCAAGCCGTTCTGAAACCAAGCGGCAAATTACTCAAAATGCTTAACGCGCCGAGAAAATCACTTTTGTTCCACAATGAATGTCTGCCAAAAAATAGTAAATGTCAATGCAAGCCGTTGTGAAACCAAGCGGCAAATTACTCACAATGCTTAACGCGCCGAAAAATCACTTTTTTCCCACAATGAATGTCTGGCAAAAAATAGTTAATTCTGATGCAAGACGTTCTGAAACCAATCGGCAAATTACTCAAAATGTTTAACTCGCCGAGAAAATCACTTTTTTTCCACAATGAATGGTTGGCAAAAAATAGTAAATGTCAATGCAAGCAGTTGTGAAACCAAGCGGCAAATTACTCAAAATGCTTAACGCGCCGAGAAAATCACTTTTTTCCCACAATGAATGGTTGGCAAAAAATAGTTAATTTCAATGCAAGCCGCTCTGAAACCAATCGACAAATTACTGAAAATGCTGAACTCGCCGAGAAAATCACTTTTTTCCCACAATGAATGGTTGGCAAAAAATAGTAAATGTCAATGCAAGCCGTTCTGAAACCAAGCGGCAAATTACTCAAAATGCTTAACGCGCCGAGAAAATCACTTTTGTTCCACAATGAATGTCTGCCAAAAAATAGTAAATGTCAATGCAAGCCGTTGTGAAACCAAGCGGCAAATTACTCACAATGCTTAACGCGCCGAAAAATCACTTTTTTCCCACAATGAATGTCTGGCAAAAAATAGTTAATTCTGATGCAAGACGTTCTGAAACGAATCGGCAAATTACTCAAAATGCTTAACTCGCCGCGAAAATCACTTTTTTCCCACAATGAATGGTTGGCAAAAAATAGTTAATTTCAATGCAAGCCGCTCTGAAACCAATCGACAAATTACTCAAAATGCTGAACTCGCCGAGAAAATCACTTTTTTCCCACAATGAATGGTTGGCAAAAAATAGTAAATGTCAATGCAAGCCGTTCTGAAACCAAGCGGCAAATTACTCAAAATGCTTAACGCGCCGAGAAAATCACTTTTGTTCCACAATGAATGTCTGCCAAAAAATAGTAAATGTCAATGCAAGCCGTTGTGAAACCAAGCGGCAAATTACTCACAATGCTTAACGCGCCGAAAAATCACTTTTTTCCCACAATGAATGTCTGGCAAAAAATAGTTAATTCTGATGCAAGACGTTCTGAAACCAATCGGCAAATTACTCAAAATGCTTAACTCGCCGAGAAAATCACTTTTTTCCAACAATGAATGGTTGGCAAAAAATAGTAAATGTCAATGCAAGCCGTTGTGAAACCAAGCGGCAAATTACTCAATATGCTTAACGCGCCAGGAAAATCACTTTTTTCCCACAATGAATGGTTGGCCAAAATAGTTAATTTCTTTGCAAGCCGTTCTGAAACCAATCGGCAAATTACTCAAAATGCTTAACTCGCCGAGAAAATCACTTTCTTTCCACAATGAATGTCTGGCAATAAATAGTTAATTTTGATGCAAGACGTTCTGAAACGAATCGGCAAATTACTCAAAATGCTTAACTCGCCGCGAAAATCACTTTTTTCCCACAATGAATGGTTGGCAAAAAATAGTTAATTTCAATGCAAGCCGCTCTGAAACCAATCGACAAATTACTCAAAATGCTGAACTCGCCGAGAAAATCACTTTTTTCCCACAATGAATAGTTGGCAAAAAATAGTAAATGTCAATGCAAGCCGTTCTGAAACCAAGCGGCAAATTACTCAAAATGCTTATCGCGCCGAGAAAATCACTTTTGTTCCACAATGAATGTCTGCCAAAAAATAGTAAATGTCAATGCAAGCCGTTGTGAAACCAAGCGGCAAATTACTCACAATGCTTAACGCGCCGAAAAATCACTTTTTTCCCACAATGAATGTCTGGCAAAAAATAGTTAATTCTGATGCAAGACGTTCTGAAACCAATCGGCAAATTACTCAAAATGCTTAACTCGCCGAGAAAATCACTTTTTTCCCACAATGAATGGTTGGCAAAAAATAATAAATGTCAATGCAAGCCGTTCTGAAACCAAGCGGCAAATTGCTCGAAATGCTTAACGCGCCAGGAAAATCACTTTTTTCCCACAATGAATGGTTGGCCAAAATAGTTAATTTCAATGCAAGCCGTTCTGAAACCAATCGGCAAATTACTCAAAATGCTTAACTCGCCGAGAAAATCACTTTCTTTCCACAATCAATGTCTGGCAATAAATAGTTAATTTTGATGCAAGACGTTCTGAAACGAATCGGCAAATTACTCAAAATGCTTAACTCGCCGCGAAAATCACTTTTTTCCCACAATGAATGGTTGGCAAAAAATAGTTAATTTCAATGCAAGCCGCTCTGAAACCAATCGGCAAATTACTCAAAATGCTTAACTCGCCGAGAAAATCACTTTTTTCACCACAATGAATGGTTGGCAAAAAATAGTAAATGTCAATGCAAGCCGTTCTGAAACCAAGCGGCAAATTACTCAAAATGCTTAACGCGCTGAGAAAATCACTTTTTTCCCCACAATGAATGTTTGGCAATAAATAGTTAATTTTGATGCAAGCCGTTCTGAAACGAATCGGCAAATTACTCAAAATGCTTAACTCGCCGAGGAAATCACTTTTTTCCCACAATGAATAGTTGGCAAATAATAGTAAATATCAATGCAAGCCGTTCTGAAACCAATCGGCAAATTACTGAAAATGCTTAACTCGGCGAGAAAATCACTTTTGTTGCACAATGAATGTCTGGCAAAAAATAGTAAATTTCAATGCAAGCCGTTCGGAAACCAACCGGCAAATTACTCAAAATGCTTAACGCGCCGAGAAAATCACTTTTGTTCCACAATGAATGTCTGGCAAAAAATAGTAAATGTCAATGCAAGCCGTTGTGAAACCAAGCGGCAAATTACTCAAAATGCTTAACGCGCCGAGAAAATCACTTTTTTCCCACAATGAATGTCTGGCAAAAAATAGTTAATTTTGATGCAAGTCGATCTGAAACCAATCGGCAAATGACTCAAAATGTTTAACTCGCCGAGAAAATCACTTTTTTCCCACAATGAATGGTTGGCAAAAAATAGTAAATGTCAATGCAAGCCGTTGTGAAACCAAGCGGCAAATTACTCAAAATGCTTAACGCGCCGATAAAATCACTTTTTTCCCACAATGAATGGTTGGCAAAAAATAGTTAATTTCAATGCAAGCCGCTCTGAAACCAATCGACAAATTACTCAAAATGCAGAACTCGCCGAGAAAATCACTTTTTTCCCACAATGAATGGTTGGCAAAAAATAGTAAATGTCAATGCAAGCCGTTCTGAAACCAAGCGGCAAATTACTCAAAATGCTTAACGCGCCGAGAAAATCACTTTTGTTCCACAATGAATGTCTGCCAAAAAATAGTAAATGTCAATGCAAGCCGTTGTGAAACCAAGCGGCAAATTACTCAAAATGCTTAACGCGCTGAGAAAATCACTTTTTTCCCCACAATGAATGTTTGGCAATAAATAGTTAATTTTGATGCAAGCCGTTCTGAAACGAATCGGCAAATTACTCAAAATGCTTAACTCGCCGAGGAAATCACTTTTTTCCCACAATGAATAGTTGGCAAATAATAGTAAATATCAATGCAAGCCGTTCTGAAACCAATCGGCAAATTACTGAAAATGCTTAACTCGGCGAGAAAATCACTTTTGTTGCACAATGAATGTCTGGCAAAAAATAGTAAATTTCAATGCAAGCCGTTCGGAAACCAACCGGCAAATTACTCAAAATGCTTAACGCGCCGAGAAAATCACTTTAGTTCCACAATGAATGTCTGGCAAAAAATAGTAAATGTCAATGCAAGCCGTTGTGAAACCAAGCGGCAAATTACTCAAAATGCTTAACGCGCCGAGAAAATCACTTTTTTCCCACAATGAATGTCTGGCAAAAAATAGTTAATTTTGATGCAAGACGATCTGAAACCAATCGGCAAATTACTCAAAATGCTTAACTCGCCGAGAAAATCACTTTTTTCCCACAATGAATGGTTGGCAAAAAATAGTAAATGTCAATGCAAGCCGTTCTGAAACCAAGCGGCAAATTACTCAAAATGCTTAACGCGCCGGGAAAATCACTTTTTTCCCACAATGAATGGTTGGCAAAAATAGTTAATTTCAATGCAAGCCGTTCTGAAACCAATCGGCAAATTACTCAAAATGCTTAACTCGCCGAGAAAATCACTTTCTTTCCACAATGAATGTCTGGCAATAAAAAGTTAATTTTGATCCAAGACGTTCTGAAACGAATCGGCAAATTACTCAAAATGCTTAACTCGCCGAGGAAATCACTTTTTTCACACAATGAATGGTTGGCAAATAATAGTAAATATCAATGCAAGCCGTTCTGAAACCAATCGGCAAATTACTCAAAATGCTTATCTCACCGAGAAAATCACTTTTGTTTCACAATGAATATCTGGCAAAAAATAGTAAATGTCAATGCAAGCCGTTGTGAAACCTTGCGGCAAATTACTCAAAATGCTTAACGCGCCGCGAAAATCACTTTTTTCCCACAATGAATGGTTGGCAAATAATAGTAAATATCAATGCAAGCCGTTCTGAAACCAATCGGAAAATTACTCAAAATGCTTAACTCGCCGAGAAAATCACTTTTGTTGCACAATGAATGTCTGGCAAAAAATAATAAATTTCAATGCAAGCCGTTCTGAAACCAACCGGCAAATTACTCAAAATGCTTTACGCGCCGAGAAAATCACTTTTTTCCCACAATGAATGTCTGGCAAAAAATAGTTAATTTTGATGAAAGACGTTCTGAAACGAATCGGCAAATTACTCGAAATGCTTAACTCGCCGGGAAAATCGCTGTTTTCCCACAATGAATGGTTGGCAAAAATAGTTAATTTCAATGCAAGCCGTTCTGAAACCAATCCGCAAATTACTCAAAATGCTTCACTCGCCGAGAAAATCACTTTCTTTCCACAATGAATGTCTGGCAAAAAATAGTATATGTCAATGCAAGCCGTTCTGAAACCAATCGGAAAATTAGTCAAAACGCTTAACTCGCCGCGAAAATCACTTTTTTCCCACAATGAATGGTTGGCAAAAAATAGTTAATTTCAATGCAAGCCGCTCTGAAACCAATCGGCAAATGACTCAAAATGTTTAACTCGCCGAGAAAATCACTTTTTTCCCACAATGAATGGTTGGCAAAAAATAGTAAATGTCAATGCAAGCCGTTGTGAAACCAAGCGGCAAATTACTCAAAATGCTTAACGCGCCGAGAAAATCACTTTTTTCCCACAATGAATGGTTGGCAAAAAATAGTTAATTTCAATGCAAGCCGCTCTGAAACCAATCGACAAATTACTCAAAATGCTGAACTCGCCGAGAAAATCACTTTTTTCCCACAATGAATGGTTGGCAAAAAATAGTAAATGTCAATGCAAGCCGTTCTGAAACCAAGCGGCAAATTACTCAAAATGCTTAACGCGCCGAGAAAATCACTTTTGTTCCACAATGAATGTCTGCCAAAAAATAGTAAATGTCAATGCAAGCCGTTGTGAAACCAAGCGGCAAATTACTCACAATGCTTAACGCGCCGAAAAATCACTTTTTTCCCACAATGAATGTCTGGCAAAAAATAGTTAATTCTGATGCAAGACGTTCTGAAACCAATCGGCAAATTACTCAAAATGTTTAACTCGCCGAGAAAATCACTTTTTTTCCACAATGAATGGTTGGCAAAAAATAGTAAATGTCAATGCAAGCAGTTGTGAAACCAAGCGGCAAATTACTCAAAATGCTTAACGCGCCGAGAAAATCACTTTTTTCCCACAATGAATGGTTGGCAAAAAATAGTTAATTTCAATGCAAGCCGCTCTGAAACCAATCGACAAATTACTGAAAATGCTGAACTCGCCGAGAAAATCACTTTTTTCCCACAATGAATGGTTGGCAAAAAATAGTAAATGTCAATGCAAGCCGTTCTGAAACCAAGCGGCAAATTACTCAAAATGCTTAACGCGCCGAGAAAATCACTTTTGTTCCACAATGAATGTCTGCCAAAAAATAGTAAATGTCAATGCAAGCCGTTGTGAAACCAAGCGGCAAATTACTCACAATGCTTAACGCGCCGAAAAATCACTTTTTTCCCACAATGAATGTCTGGCAAAAAATAGTTAATTCTGATGCAAGACGTTCTGAAACGAATCGGCAAATTACTCAAAATGCTTAACTCGCCGCGAAAATCACTTTTTTCCCACAATGAATGGTTGGCAAAAAATAGTTAATTTCAATGCAAGCCGCTCTGAAACCAATCGACAAATTACTCAAAATGCTGAACTCGCCGAGAAAATCACTTTTTTCCCACAATGAATGGTTGGCAAAAAATAGTAAATGTCAATGCAAGCCGTTCTGAAACCAAGCGGCAAATTACTCAAAATGCTTAACGCGCCGAGAAAATCACTTTTGTTCCACAATGAATGTCTGCCAAAAAATAGTAAATGTCAATGCAAGCCGTTGTGAAACCAAGCGGCAAATTACTCACAATGCTTAACGCGCCGAAAAATCACTTTTTTCCCACAATGAATGTCTGGCAAAAAATAGTTAATTCTGATGCAAGACGTTCTGAAACCAATCGGCAAATTACTCAAAATGCTTAACTCGCCGAGAAAATCACTTTTTTCCAACAATGAATGGTTGGCAAAAAATAGTAAATGTCAATGCAAGCCGTTGTGAAACCAAGCGGCAAATTACTCAATATGCTTAACGCGCCAGGAAAATCACTTTTTTCCCACAATGAATGGTTGGCCAAAATAGTTAATTTCATTGCAAGCCGTTCTGAAACCAATCGGCAAATTACTCAAAATGCTTAACTCGCCGAGAAAATCACTTTCTTTCCACAATGAATGTCTGGCAATAAATAGTTAATTTTGATGCAAGACGTTCTGAAACGAATCGGCAAATTACTCAAAATGCTTAACTCGCCGCGAAAATCACTTTTTTCCCACAATGAATGGTTGGCAAAAAATAGTTAATTTCAATGCAAGCCGCTCTGAAACCAATCGACAAATTACTCAAAATGCTGAACTCGCCGAGAAAATCACTTTTTTCCCACAATGAATGGTTGGCAAAAAATAGTAAATGTCAATGCAAGCCGTTCTGAAACCAAGCGGCAAATTACTCAAAATGCTTAACGCGCCGAGAAAATCACTTTTGTTCCACAATGAATGTCTGCCAAAAAATAGTAAATGTCAATGCAAGCCGTTGTGAAACCAATCGGCAAATTACTCACAATGCTTAACGCGCCGAAAAATCACTTTTTTCCCACAATGAATGTCTGGCAAAAAATAGTTAATTCTGATGCAAGACGTTCTGAAACCAATCGGCAAATTACTCAAAATGCTTAACTCGCCGAGAAAATCACTTTTTTCCCACAATGAATGGTTGGCAAAAAATAATAAATGTCAATGCAAGCCGTTCTGAAACCAAGCGGCAAATTGCTCGAAATGCTTAACGCGCCAGGAAAATCACTTTTTTCCCACAATGAATGGTTGGCCAAAATAGTTAATTTCAATGCACGCCGTTCTGAAACCAATCGGCAAATTACTCAAAATGCTTAACTCGCCGAGAAAATCACTTTCTTTCCACAATCAATGTCTGGCAATAAATAGTTAATTTTGATGCAAGACGTTCTGAAACGAATCGGCAAATTACTCAAAATGCTTAACTCGCCGCGAAAATCACTTTTTTCCCACAATGAATGGTTGGCAAAAAATAGTTAATTTCAATGCAAGCCGCTCTGAAACCAATCGGCAAATTACTCAAAATGCTTAACTCGCCGAGAAAATCACTTTTTTCACCACAATGAATGGTTGGCAAAAAATAGTAAATGTCAATGCAAGCCGTTCTGAAACCAAGCGGCAAATTACTCAAAATGCTTAACGCGCTGAGAAAATCACTTTTTTCCCCACAATGAATGTTTGGCAATAAATAGTTAATTTTGATGCAAGCCGTTCTGAAACGAATCGGCAAATTACTCAAAATGCTTAACTCGCCGAGGAAATCACTTTTTTCCCACAATGAATAGTTGGCAAATAATAGTAAATATCAATGCAAGCCGTTCTGAAACCAATCGGCAAATTACTGAAAATGCTTAACTCGGCGAGAAAATCACTTTTGTTGCACAATGAATGTCTGGCAAAAAATAGTAAATTTCAATGCAAGCCGTTCGGAAACCAACCGGCAAATTACTCAAAATGCTTAACGCGCCGAGAAAATCACTTTTGTTCCACAATGAATGTCTGGCAAAAAATAGTAAATGTCAATGCAAGCCGTTGTGAAACCAAGCGGCAAATTACTCAAAATGCTTAACGCGCCGAGAAAATCACTTTTGTTCCACAATGAATGTCTGGCAAAAAATAGTAAATGTCAATGCAAGCCGTTGTGAAACCAAGCGGCAAATTACTCAAAATGCTTAACGCGCCGATAAAATCACTTTTTTCCCACAATGAATGGTTGGCAAAAAATAGTTAATTTCAATGCAAGCCGCTCTGAAACCAATCGACAAATTACTCAAAATGCTGAACTCGCCGAGAAAATCACTTTTTTCCCACAATGAATGGTTGGCAAAAAATAGTAAATGTCAATGCAAGCCGTTCTGAAACCAAGCGGCAAATTACTCAAAATGCTTAACGCGCCGAGAAAATCACTTTTGTTCCACAATGAATGTCTGCCAAAAAATAGTAAATGTCAATGCAAGCCGTTGTGAAACCAAGCGGCAAATTACTCACAATGCTTAACGCGCCGAAAAATCACTTTTTTCCCACAATGAATGTCTGGCAAAAAATAGTTAATTCTGATGCAAGACGTTCTGAAACCAATCGGCAAATTACTCAAAATGCTTAACTCGCCGAGAAAATCACTTTTTTCCCACAATGAATGGTTGGCAAAAAATAGTAAATGTCAATGCAAGCCGTTGTGAAACCAAGCGGCAAATTACTCAAAATGCTTAACGCGCCAGGAAAATCACTTTTTTCCCACAATGAATGGTTGGCCAAAATAGTTAATTTCATTGCAAGCCGTTCTGAAACCAATCGGCAAATTACTCAAAATGCTTAACTCGCCGAGAAAATCACTTTCTTTCCACAATGAATGTCTGGCAATAAATAGTTAATTTTGATGCAAGACGTTCTGAAACGAATCGGCAAATTACTCAAAATGCTTAACTCGCCGCGAAAATCACTTTTTTCCCACAATGAATGGTTGGCAAAAAATAGATAATTTCAATGCAAGCCGCTCTGAAACCAATCGACAAATTACTCAAAATGCTGAACTCGCCGAGAAAATCACTTTTTTCCCACAATGAATGGTTGGCAAAAAATAGTAAATGTCAATGCAAGCCGTTCTGAAACCAAGCGGCAAATTACTCAAAATGCTTAACGCGCCGAGAAAATCACTTTTGTTCCACAATGAATGTCTGCCAAAAAATAGTAAATGTCAATGCAAGCCGTTGTGAAACCAAGCGGCAAATTACTCACAATGCTTAACGCGCCGAAAAATCACTTTTTTCCCACAATGAATGTCTGGCAAAAAATAGTTAATTCTGATGCAAGACGTTCTGAAACCAATCGGCAAATTAGTCAAAACGCTTAACTCGCCGAGAAAATCACTTTTGTTTCACAATGAATGTCTGGCAAAAATTAGTAAATTTCAATGCAAGCCGATCTGAAACCAATCGGAAAATTAGTCAAAACGCTTAACTCGCCGAGAAAATCACTTTTGTTCCACAATGAATGCCTGGCAAAAAATAGTAAATGTCAATTCAAGCCGTTGTGAAACCAAGCGGCAAATTACTCAAAATGCTTAACGCGCCGAGAAAATCACTTTTATCCCACAATGAATGTCTGGCAAAAAATAGTTAATTTTGATGAAAGACGTTCTGAAACGAATCGGCAAATTACTCGAAATGCTTAACTCGCCGCGAAAATCGCTTTTTTCCCACAATGAATGGCTGGCAAAAAATAGTTCATTTTGATGCAAGACGTTCTGAAACGAATCGGCAAATTACTCAAAATGCTTAACTCGCCGAGAAAATCACTATTTTCCCACAATGAATGGTTGGCAAAAAATAGTTAATTTCAATGCAAGCCGTTCCGAAACCAATCGGAAAATTACTCAAAATGCTTAACGCGTCGAGAAAATCACTTTTTTCCCACAATGAATGGTTGGCAAATAATAGTAAATATCAATGCAAGCCGTTCTGAAACCAATCGGCAAATTACTCAAATTGCTTAACTCGCCGAGAAAATCACTTTTGTTGCACAATGAATGACTGGCAAAAAATAGTAAATTTCAATGCAAGCCATTCTGAAACCAACCGGCAAATTTCTCAAAATGCTTAACGCGCCGAGAAAATCACTTTTATCCCACAATGAATGTCTGGCAAAAAAGTAGTTAATTTTGATGAAAGACGTTCTGAAACGAATCGGCAAATTACTCGAAATGCTTAACTCGCCGCGAAAATCGCTTTTTTCCCACAATGAATGGTTGGCAAAAATAGTTAATTTCAATGCAAGCCGTTCTGAAACCAATCCGCAAAATGCTTAACTCGCCGAGAAAATCACTTTCTTTCCACAATGAATGTCTGGCAAAAAATAGTATATGTCAATGCAAGCCGTTCTGAAACCAATCGGAAAATTAGTCAAAACGCTTAACTCGCCGCGAAAATCACTTTTTTCCCACAATGAATGGTTGGCAAAAAATAGTTAATTTCAATGCAAGCCGCTCGGAAACCAACCGGCAAATTACTCAAAATGCTTAACTCGCCGAGAAAATCACTTTTTTCCCCACAATGAATGTTTGGCAATAAATAGTTAATTTTGATGCAAGCCGTTCTGAAACGAATCGGCAAATTACTCAAAATGCTTAACGTGCCGAGAAAATCACTTTTTTCCCACAATGAATGTCTGGCAAAAAATAGTTAATTTTGATGCAAGACGATCTGAAACCAATCGGCAAATTACTCAAAATGCTTAACTCGCCGAGAAAATCACTTTTTTCCCACAATGAATGGTTGGCAAAAAATAGTAAATGTCAATGCAAGCCGTTCTGAAACCAAGCGGCAAATTACTCAAAATGCTTAACACGCCGGGAAAATCACTTTTTTCCCACAAAAATGAATGGTTGGCAAAAATAGTTAATTTCAATGCAAGCCGTTCTGAAACCAATCGGCAAATTACTCCAAATGCTTAACTCGCCGAGAAAATCACTTTCTTTCCACAATGAATGTCTGGCAATAAATAGTTAATTTTGATGCAAGACGTTCTGAAACGAATCGGCAAATTACTCAAAATGCTTAACTCGCCGAGGAAATCATTTTTTCACACAATGAATGGTTGGCAAATAATAGAAAATATCAATGCAAGCCGTTCTGAAACCAATCGGCAAATTACTCAAAATGCTATCTCGCCGAGAAAATCACTTTTGTTGCACAATGAATGTCTGGCAAAAAATAGTAATTTTCAATGCAAGCCGTTCTGAAACCAACCGGCAAATTACTCAAAATGCTTAACGCGCCGAGAAAATCACTTTTTTCCCACAATGAATATCTGGCAAAAAATAGTTAATTTTGATGAAAGACGTTCTGAAACGAATCGGGAATTACTCGAAATGCTTAACTCGCCGGGAAAATCACTTTTTTCCCACAATGAATATCTGGCAAAAAATAGTTAATTTCAATGCAAGCCGTTCTGAAACCAATCCGCAAATTACTCAAAATGCTTAACTCGCCGAGAAAATCACTTTCTTTCCACAATGAATGGTTGGCAAAAAATAGTTAATTTCAATGCAAGCCGTTCTGAAACCAATCGGAAAATTAGTCAAAACGCTTAACGCGCCGAGAAAATCACTTTTGTTCCACAATGAATGTCTGGCAAAAAATAGTAAATGTCAATGCAAGCCGTTGTGAAACCAAGCGGCAAATTACTCAAAATGCTTAACGCGCCGAGAAAATCACTTTTTTCCCACAATGAATGTCTGGCAAAAATAGTTAATTTTGATGCAAGACGATCTGAAACCAATCGGCAAATTACTCAAAATGCTTAACTGGCCGAGAAAATCACTTTTTTCCCACAATGAATGGTTGGCAAAAAATAGTAAATGCCAATGCAAGCCGTTCTGAAACCAAGCGGCAAATTACTCAAAATGCTTAACTCGCCGAGAAAATCACTTTCTTTCCACAATGAATGTCTGGCAATAAATAGTTAATTTTGATGCAAGATGTTCTGAAACGAATCGGCAATTTACTCAAAATGCTTAACTCGCCGAGGAAATCACTTTTTTCACACAATGAATGGTTGGCAAATAATAGTAAATATCAATGCAAGCCGTTCTGAAACAAATCGGCAAATTACTCAAAATGCTATCTCGCCGAGAAAATCACTTTTGTTGCACAACGAATGTCTGGCAAAAAATAGTAATTTTCAATGCAAGCCGTTCTGAAACCAACCGGCAAATTACTCAAAATGCTTAACGCGCCGGGAAAATCACTTTTTTCCCACAATGAATGGTTGGCAAAAATAGTTAATTTCAATGCAAGCCGTTCTGAAACCAATCGGCAAATTACTCGAAATGCTTAACTCGCCGAGAAAATCACTTTCTTTCCACAATGAATGTCTGGCAATAAATAGTTAATTTTGATGCAAGACGTTCTGAAACGAATCGGCAAATTACTCAAAATGCTTAACTCGCCGAGGAAATCATTTTTTCACACAATGAATGGTTGGCAAATAATAGTGAATATCAATGCAAGCCGTTCTGAAACCAATCGGCAAATTACTCAAAATGCTATCTCGCCGAGAAAATCACTTTTGTTGCACAATGAATGTCTGGCAAAAAATAGTAATTTTCAATGCAAGCCGTTCTGAAACCAACCGGCAAATTACTCAAAATGCTTAACGCGCCGAGAAAATCACTTTTTTCCCACAATGAATATCTGGCAAAAAATAGTTAATTTTGATGAAAGACGTTCTGAAACGAATCGGGAATTACTCGAAATGCTTAACTCGCCGGGAAAATCACTTTTTTCCCACAATGAATATCTGGCAAAAAATAGTTAATTTCAATGCAAGCCGTTCTGAAACCAATCCGCAAATTACTCAAAATGCTTAACTCGCCGAGAAAATCACTTTCTTTCCACAATGAATGGTTGGCAAAAAATAGTTAATTTCAATGCAAGCCGTTCTGAAACCAATCGGAAAATTAGTCAAAACGCTTAACGCGCCGAGAAAATCACTTTTGTTCCACAATGAATGTCTGGCAAAAAATAGTAAATGTCAATGCAAGCCGTTGTGAAACCAAGCGGCAAATTACTCAAAATGCTTAACGCGCCGAGAAAATCACTTTTTTCCCACAATGAATGTCTGGCAAAAATAGTTAATTTTGATGCAAGACGATCTGAAACCAATCGGCAAATTACTCAAAATGCTTAACTCGCAGAGAAAATCACTTTTTTCCCACAATGAATGGTTGGCAAAAAATAGTAAATGCCAATGCAAGCCGTTCTGAAACCAAGCGGCAAATTACTCAAAATGCTTAACTCGCCGAGAAAATCACTTTCTTTCCACAATGAATGTCTGGCAATAAATAGTTAATTTTGATGCAAGATGTTCTGAAACGAATCGGCAATTTACTCAAAATGCTTAACTCGCCGAGGAAATCACTTTTTTCACACAATGAATGGTTGGCAAATAATAGTAAATATCAATGCAAGCCGTTCTGAAACAAATCGGCAAATTACTCAAAATGCTATCTCGCCGAGAAAATCACTTTTGTTGCACAATGAATGTCTGGCAAAAAATAGTAATTTTCAATGCAAGCCGTTCTGAAACCAACCGGCAAATTACTCAAAATGCTTAACGCGCCGAGAAAATCACTTTTTTCCCACAATGAATATCTGGCAAAAAATAGTTAATTTTGATGAAAGACGTTCTGAAATGAATCGGGAAATTACTCGAAATGCTTAACTTGCCGAGAAAATCACTTTTTTCCCACAATGAATGTTTGACAATAAATAGTTAATTTTGATGCAAGCCGTTCAGAAACGAATCGGCAAATTACTCAAAATGCTTAACTTGCCGAGAAAATCACTATTTTCCCACAATGAATGGTTGGCAAAAAATAGTTAATTTCAATGCAAGCCGTTCCGAAACCAATCGGCAAATTACTCAAAATGCTTAACGCGCCGAGAAAATCACTTTTATCCCACAATGAATGTCTGGCAAAAAATAGTTAATTTTGATGAAAGACGTTCTGAAACGAATCGGCAAATTACTCGAAATGCTTAACTCGCCGCGAAAATCGCTTTTTTCCCACAATGAATGGCTGGCAAAAAATAGTTCATTTTGATGCAAGCCGTTCTGAAACCAAGCGGCAAATTACTCAAAATGCTTAACGCGCTGAGAAAATCACTTTTTTCCCACAATGAATGTTTGACAATAAATAGTTAATTTTGATGCAAGCCGTTCTGAAACGAATCGGCAAATTACTCAAAATGCTTAACTCGCCGCGAAAATCACTTTTTTCCCACAATGAATGGTTGGCAAAAAATAGTTAATTTCAATGCAAGCCGCTCTGAAACCAATCGACAAATTACTCAAAATGCTGAACTCGCCGAGAAAATCACTTTTTTCCCACAATGAATGGTTGGCAAAAAATAGTAAATGTCAATGCAAGCCGTTCTGAAACCAAGCGGCAAATTACTCAAAATGCTTAACGCGCCGAGAAAATCACTTTTGTTCCACAATGAATGTCTGCCAAAAAATAGTAAATGTCAATGCAAGCCGTTGTGAAACCAAGCGGCAAATTACTCACAATGCTTAACGCGCCGAAAAATCACTTTTTTCCCACAATGAATGTCTGGCAAAAAATAGTTAATTCTGATGCAAGACGTTCTGAAACCAATCGGCAAATTACTCAAAATGCTTAACTCGCCGAGGAAATCACTTTTTTCACACAATGAATGGTTGGCAAATAATAGTAAATATCAATGCAAGCCGTTCTGAAACAAATCGGCAAATTACTCAAAATGCTATCTCGCCGAGAAAATCACTTTTGTTGCACAACGAATGTCTGGCAAAAAATAGTAATTTTCAATGCAAGCCGTTCTGAAACCAACCGGCAAATTACTCAAAATGCTTAACGCGCCGGGAAAATCACTTTTTTCCCACAATGAATGGTTGGCAAAAATAGTTAATTTCAATGCAAGCCGTTCTGAAACCAATCGGCAAATTACTCGAAATGCTTAACTCGCCGAGAAAATCACTTTCTTTCCACAATGAATGTCTGGCAATAAATAGTTAATTTTGATGCAAGACGTTCTGAAACGAATCGGCAAATTACTCAAAATGCTTAACTCGCCGAGGAAATCATTTTTTCACACAATGAATGGTTGGCAAATAATAGTAAATATCAATGCAAGCCGTTCTGAAACCAATCGGCAAATTACTCAAAATGCTATCTCGCCGAGAAAATCACTTCTGTTGCACAATGAATGTCTGGCAAAAAATAGTAATTTTCAATGCAAGCCGTTCTGAAACCAACCGGCAAATTACTCAAAATGCTTAACGCGCCGAGAAAATCACTTTTTTCCCACAATGAATATCTGGCAAAAAATAGTTAATTTTGATGAAAGACGTTCTGAAACGAATCGGGAATTACTCGAAATGCTTAACTCGCCGGGAAAATCACTTTTTTCCCACAATGAATATCTGGCAAAAAATAGTTAATTTCAATGCAAGCCGTTCTGAAACCAATCCGCAAATTACTCAAAATGCTTAACTCGCCGAGAAAATCACTTTCTTTCCACAATGAATGGTTGGCAAAAAATAGTTAATTTCAATGCAAGCCGTTCTGAAACCAATCGGAAAATTAGTCAAAACGCTTAACGCGCCGAGAAAATCACTTTTGTTCCACAATGAATGTCTGGCAAAAAATAGTAAATGTCAATGCAAGCCGTTGTGAAACCAAGCGGCAAATTACTCAAAATGCTTAACGCGCCGAGAAAATCACTTTTTTCCCACAATGAATGTCTGGCAAAAATAGTTAATTTTGATGCAAGACGATCTGAAACCAATCGGCAAATTACTCAAAATGCTTAACTCGCAGAGAAAATCACTTTTTTCCCACAATGAATGGTTGGCAAAAAATAGTAAATGCCAATGCAAGCCGTTCTGAAACCAAGCGGCAAATTACTCAAAATGCTTAACTCGCCGAGAAAATCACTTTCTTTCCACAATGAATGTCTGGCAATAAATAGTTAATTTTGATGCAAGATGTTCTGAAACGAATCGGCAATTTACTCAAAATGCTTAACTCGCCGAGGAAATCACTTTTTTCACACAATGAATGGTTGGCAAATAATAGTAAATATCAACGCAAGCCGTTCTGAAACAAATCGGCAAATTACTCAAAATGCTATCTCGCCGAGAAAATCACTTTTGTTGCACAATGAATGTCTGGCAAAAAATAGTAATTTTCAATGCAAGCCGTTCTGAAACCAACCGGCAAATTACTCAAAATGCTTAACGCGCCGAGAAAATCACTTTTTTCCCACAATGAATATCTGGCAAAAAATAGTTAATTTTGATGAAAGACGTTCTGAAATGAATCGGGAAATTACTCGAAATGCTTAACTTGCCGAGAAAATCACTTTTTTCCCACAATGAATGTTTGACAATAAATAGTTAATTTTGATGCAAGCCGTTCAGAAACGAATCGGCAAATTACTCAAAATGCTTAACTTGCCGAGAAAATCACTATTTTCCCACAATGAATGGTTGGCAAAAAATAGTTAATTTCAATGCAAGCCGTTCCGAAACCAATCGGCAAATTACTCAAAATGCTTAACGCGCTGAGAAAATCACTTTTTTCCCACAATGAATGTTTGACAATAAATAGTTAATTTTGATGCAAGCCGTTCTGAAACGAATCGGCAAATTACTCAAAATGCTTAACTCGCCGAGAAAATCACTTTTGTTGCACAATGAATGTCTGGCAAAAAATAGTAAATTTCAATGCAAGCCGTTCTGAAACCAACCGGCAAATTACTCAAAATGCTTAACGCGCCGAGAAAATCACTTTTTTCCCACAATGAATGGTTGGCAAATAATAGTAAATATCAATGCAAGCCGTTCTGAAACCAATCGGCAAATTACTCAAAATGCTTAACTCGCCGAGAAAATCACTTCTGTTGGACAATGAATGTCTGGCAAAAAATAGTAAATTTCAATGCAAGCCATTCTGAAACCAACCGGCAAATTACTCAAAATGCTTAACGCGCGGAGAAAATCACTTTTATCCCACAATGAATGTCTGGCAAAAAATAGTTAATTTTGATGAAAGACGTTCTGAAACGAATCGGCAAATTACTCGAAATGCTTAACTCGCCGCGAAAATTGCTTTTTTCCCACAATGAATGGCTGGCAAAAAATAGTTCATTTTGATGCAAGCCGTTCTGAAACCAAGCGGCAAATTACTCAAAATGCTTAACGCGCTGAGAAAATCACTTTTTTCCCACAATGAATGTCTGGCAAAAAATAGTTAATTTTGATGCAAGACGTTCTGAAACGAATCGGCAAATTACTCAAAATGCTTAACTCGCCGAGGAAATCACTTTGTTCCCACAATGAATGGTTGGCAAATAATAGTAAATGTCAATGCAAGCCGTTCTGAAACCAAGCGGCAAATTACTGAAAATGCTTAACTCGCCGAGAAAATCACTTTTGTTGCACAATGAATGTCTGGCAAAAAATAGTAAATTTCAATGCAAGCCGTTCGGAAACCAACCGGCAAATTACTCAAAATGCTTAACGCGCCGTGAAAATCTTTTTTTTTCCCACAATGAATGGTTGGAAAAAATAGTAAATGTCAATGCAAGCCGTTCTGAAACCAAGCGGCAAATTACTCAAAATGCTTAACGCGCCGGGAAAATCACTTTTTTCCCACAATGAATGGTTGGCAAAAATAGTTAATTTCAATGCAAGCCGTTCTGAAACCAATCGGCAAATTACTCCAAATGCTTAACTCGCCGAGAAAATCACTTTCTTTCCACAATGAATGTCTGGCAATAAATAGTTAATTTTGATGCAAGACGTTCTGAAACGAATCGGCAAATTACTCAAAATGCTTAACTCGCCGAGGAAATCACTTTTTTCACACAATGAATGGTTGGCAAATAATAGTAAATATCAATGCAAGCCGTTCTGAAACCAATCGGCAAATTACTCAAAATGCTATCTCGCCGAGAAAATCACTTTTGTTGCACAATGAATGTCTGGCAAAAAATAGTAATTTTCAATGCAAGCCGTTCTGAAACCAACCGGCAAATTACTCAAAATGCTTAACGCGCCGAGAAAATCACTTTTTTCCCACAATGAATATCTGGCAAAAAATAGTTAATTTTGATGAAAGACGTTCTGAAACGAATCGGGAAATTACTCGAAATGCTTAACTCGCCGGGAAAATCACTTTTTTCCCACAATGAATATCTGGCAAAAAATAGTTAATTTCAATGCAAGCCGTTCTGAAACCAATCCGCAAATTACTCAAAATGCTTAACTCGCCGAGAAAATCACTTTCTTTCCACAATGAATGTCTGGCAAAAAATAGTATATGTCAATGCAAGCCGTTCTGAAACCAATCGGAAAATTAGTCAAAACGCTTAACTCGCCGCGAAAATCACTTTTTTCCCACAATGATTGGTTGGCAAAAAATAGTTAATTTCAATGCAAGCCGCTCTGAAACCAACCGGCAAATTACTCAAAATGCTTAACGCGCCGAGAAAATCACTTTTGTTCCACAATGAATGTCTGGCAAAAAATAGTAAATGTCAATGCAAGCCGTTGTGAAACCAAGCGGCAAATTACTCAAAATGCTTAACGCGCCGAGAAAATCACTTTTTTCCCACAATGAATGTCTGGCAAAAATAGTTAATTTTGATGCAAGACGATCTGAAACCAATCGGCAAATTACTCAAATGCTTAACTCGCCGAGAAAATCACTTTTTTCCCACAATGGATGGTTGGCAAAAAATAGTAAATGTCAATGCAAGCCGTTCTGAAACCAAGCGGCAAATTACTCAAAATGCTTAACGCGCCGGGAAAATCACTTTTTTCCCACAATGAATGTCTGGCAAAAATAGTTAATTTTGATGCAAGACGTTCTGAAACGAATCGGCAAATTACTCAAAATGCTTAACTCGCCGAGGAAATCACTTTTTTCACACAATGAATGGTTGGCAAATAATAGTAAATATCAATGCAAGCCGTTCTGAAACAAATCGGCAAATTACTCAAAATGCTATCTCGCCGAGAAAATCACTTTTGTTGCACAATTAATGTCTGGCAAAAAATAGTAATTTTCAATGCAAGCCGTTCTGAAACCAACCGGCAAATTACTCAAAATGCTTAACGCGCCGAGAAAATCACTTTTTTCCCACAATGAATATCTGGCAAAAAATAGTTAATTTTGATGAAAGACGTTCTGAAACGAATCGGGAAATTACTCGAAATGCTTAACTCGCCGGAAAATCACTTTTTTCCCACAATGAATGGTTGGCAATAATAGTTAATTTCAATGCAAGCCGTTCTGTAACCAAGCGGCAAATTACTCAAAATGCTTAACGCGCCGAGAAAATCACTTTTTTCCCACAATGAATGTTTGACAATAAATAGTTAATTTTGATGCAAGCCGTTCAGAAACGAATCGGCAAATTACTCAAAATGCTTAACTCGCCGAGGAAATCACTTTTTTCCCACAATGAATGGTTGGCAAATAATAGTAAATATCGATGCAAGCCGTTGTGAAACCAATCGGCAAATTAGTCAAAACGCTTAACTCGCCGAGAAAATCACTTTTGTTGCACAATGAATGTCTGGCAAAAAATAGTAATTTTCAATGCAAGCCGTTCTGAAACCAATCGGCAAATTACTCCAAATGCTTAACTCGCCGAGAAAATCACTTTCTTTCCACAA
This sequence comes from Scyliorhinus torazame, assembly GCF_047496885.1. NCBI lineage: Eukaryota > Metazoa > Chordata > Chondrichthyes > Carcharhiniformes > Scyliorhinidae > Scyliorhinus > Scyliorhinus torazame. Next base: position 228,274,256 of record NC_092715.1, on the reverse strand, counting down.
TGAATGTCTGGCAATAAATAGTTAATTTTGATGCAAGACGTTCTGAAACGAATCGGCAAATTACTCAAAATGCTTAACTCGCCGAGGAAATCACTTTTTTCACACAATGAATGGTTGGCAAATAATAGTAAATATCAATGCAAGCCGTTCTGAAACCAATCGGCAAATTACTCAAAATGCTATCTCGCCGAGAAAATCACTTTTGTTGCACAATGAATGTCTGGCAAAAAATAGTAATTTTCAATGCAAGCCGTTCTGAAACCAACCGGCAAATTACTCAAAATGCTTAACGCGCCGAGAAAATCACTTTTTTCCCACAATGAATATCTGGCAAAAAATAGTTAATTTTGATGAAAGACGTTCTGAAACGAATCGGCAAATTACTCAAAATGCTTAACTCGCCGAGGAAATCACTTTTTTCCCACAATGAATGGTTGGCAAATAATAGTAAATATCGATGCAAGCCGTTCTGAAACCAATCGGCAAATTACTCAAAATGCTATCTCGCCGAGAAAATCACTTTTGTTGCACAATGAATGTCTGGCAAAAAATAGTAATTTTCAATGCAAGCCGTTCTGAAACCAATCGGCAAATTACTCCAAATGCTTAACTCGCCGAGAAAATCACTTTCTTTCCACAATGAATGTCTGGCAATAAATAGTTAATTTTGATGCAAGACGTTCTGAAACGAATCGGCAAATTACTCAAAATGCTTAACTCGCCGAGGAAATCACTTTTTTCACTCAATGAATGGTTGGCAAATAATAGTAAATATCAATGCAAGCCGTTCTGAAACCAATCGGCAAATTACTCAAAATGCTATCTCGCCGAGAAAATCACTTTTGTTGCACAATGAATGTCTGGCAAAAAATAGTAATTTTCAATGCAAGCCGTTCTGAAACCAACCGGCAAATTACTCAAAATGCTTAACGCGCCGAGAAAATCACTTTTTTCCCACAATGAATATCTGGCAAAAAATAGTTAATTTTGATGAAAGACGTTCTGAAACGAATCGGGAAATTACTCGAAATGCTTAACTCGCCGGGAAAATCACTTTTTTCCCACAATGAATATCTGGCAAAAAATAGTTAATTTCAATGCAAGCCGTTCTGAAACCAATCCGCAAATTACTCAAAATGCTTAACTCGCCGAGAAAATCACTTTCTTTCCACAATGAATGTCTGGCAAAAAATAGTATATGTCAATGCAAGCCGTTCTGAAACCAATCGGAAAATTAGTCAAAACGCTTAACTCGCCGCGAAAATCACTTTTTTCCCACAATGATTGGTTGGCAAAAAATAGTTAATTTCAATGCAAGCCGCTCTGAAACCAACCGGCAAATTACTCAAAATGCTTAACGCGCCGAGAAAATCACTTTTGTTCCACAATGAATGTCTGGCAAAAAATAGTAAATGTCAATGCAAGCCGTTGTGAAACCAAGCGGCAAATTACTCAAAATGCTTAACGCGCTGAGAAAATCACTTTTTTCCCACAATGAATGTCTGGCAAAAATAGTTAATTTTGATGCAAGACGATCTGAAACCAATCGGCAAATTACTCAAATGCTTAACTCGCCGAGAAAATCACTTTTTTCCCACAATGAATGGTTGGCAAAAAATAGTAAATGTCAATGCAAGCCGTTCTGAAACCAAGCGGCAAATTACTCAAAATGCTTAACGCGCCGGGAAAATCACTTTTTTCCCACAATGAATGTCTGGCAAAAATAGTTAATTTTGATGCAAGACGTTCTGAAACGAATCGGCAAATTACTCAAAATGCTTAACTCGCCGAGGAAATCACTTTTTTCACACAATGAATGGTTGGCAAATAATAGTAAATATCAATGCAAGCCGTTCTGAAACAAATCGGCAAATTACTCAAAATGCTATCTCGCCGAGAAAATCACTTTTGTTGCAAAATGAATGTCTGGCAAAAAATAGTAATTTTCAATGCAAGCCGTTCTGAAACCAACCGGCAAATTACTCAAAATGCTTAACGCGCCGAGAAAATCACTTTTTTCCCACAATGAATATCTGGCAAAAAATAGTTAATTTTGATTACAGCCGTTCAGAAACGAATCGGCAAATTACTCAAAATGCTTAACTCGCCGAGGAAATCACTTTTTTCCCACAATGAATGGTTGGCAAATAATAGTAAATATCGATGCAAGCCGTTCTGAAACCAATCGGCAAATTACTCAAATTGCTATCTCGCCGAGAAAATCACTTTTGTTGCACAATGAATGTCTGGCAAAAAATAGTAATTTTCAATGCAAGCCGTTCTGAAACCAACCGGCAAATTACCCAAAATGCTTAACGCGCCGAGAAAATCACTTTTTTCCCACAATGAATGGTTGGCAAATAATAGTAAATATCGATGCAAGCCGTTCTGAAACCAATCGGCAAATTAGTCAAAACGCTTAACTCGCCGAGAAAATCACTTTTGTTTCACAATGAATGTCTGGCAAAAATTAGTAAATTTCAATGCAAGCCGATCTGAAACCAATCGGAAAATTAGTCAAAACGCTTAACTCGCCGAGAAAATCACTTTTGTTCCACAATGAATGTCTGGCAAAAAATAGTAAATGTCAATGCAAGCCGTTCTGGAACCAATCGGCAAATTACTCAAAATGCTTAACTCGCCGAGAAAATCACTTTCTTTCCACAATGAATGTCTGGCAAAAAATAGTATATGTCAATGCAAGCCGTTCTGAAACCAATCGGAAAATTAGTCAAAACGCTTAACTCGCCGCGAAAATCACTTTTTTCCCACAATGAATGGTTGGCAAAAAATAGTTAATTTCAATGCAAACCGCTCTGAAACCAAGCGGCAAATTACTCAAAATGCTTAACGCGCTGAGAAAATCACTTTTTTCCCCGCAATGACTGTTTGGCAATAAATAGTTAATTTTGATGCAAGCCGTTCTGAAACGAATCGGCAAATTACTCAAAATGCTTAACTCGCCGAGGAAATCACTTTTTTCCCACAATGAATGGTTGGCAAATAATAGTAAATATCAATGCAAGTCGTTCTGAAACCAATCGGCAAATTACTGAAAATGCGTAACTCGCCGAGAAAATCACTTTTGTTGCACAATGAATGGCAAAATGTCTGGCAAAAAATAGTAAATTTCAATGCAAGCCGTTCGGAAACCAACCGGCAAATTACTCAAAATGCTTAACGCGCCGAGAAAATCACTTTTGTTCCACAATGAATGTCTGGCAAAAAATAGTAAATGTCAATGCAAGCCGTTGTCAAACCAAGCGGCAAATTACTCAAAATGCTTAACGCGCCGAGAAAATCACTTTCTTTCCACAATGAATGTCTGGCAATAAATAGTTAATTTTGATGCAAGACGTTCTGAAACGAATCGGCAAATTACTCAAAATGCTTAACTCGCCGAGGAAATCACTTTTTTCACACAATGAATGGTTGGCAAATAATAGTAAATATCAATGCAAGCCGTTCTGAAACTAATCGGCAAATTACTCAAAATGCTTATCTCGCCGAGAAAATCACTTTTGTTGCACAAAGAATGTCTGGCAAAAAATAGTAATTTTCAATGCAAGCCGTTCTGAAACCAACCGGCAAATTATTCAAAATGCTTAACGCGCCGAGAAAATCACCTTTTTCCCACAATGAATATCTGGCAAAAAATAGTTAATTTTGATGAAAGTCGTTCTGGAACGAATCGGGAAATTACTCGAAATGCTTAACTCGCCGGGAAAATCACTTTTTTCCCACAATGAATGGTTGGCAAAAATAGTTAATTTCAATGCAAGCCGCTCTGAAACCAAGCGGCAAATTACTCAAAATGCTTAACGCGCCGAGAAAATCACTTTTTTCCCACAATGAATGTTTGACAATAAATAGTTAATTTTGATGCAAGCCGTTCAGAAACGAATCGGCAAATTACTCAAAATGCTTAACACGCCGAGGAAATCACTTTTTTCCCACAATGAATGGTTGGCAAATAATAGTAAATATCGATGCAAGCCGTTCTGAAACCAATCGGCAAATTACTCAAAATGCTTAACTCGCCGAGAAAATCGTTATTTTTGCCAACCATTCATTGTGGGAAAAAAGTGATTTTCCCGGCGAGTTAAGCATTTCGTGTAATTTCCCGATTCGTTTCAGAACGTCTTTCATCAAAATTAACTATTTTTTGCCAGATATTCATTGTGGGAAAAAATTGATTTTCTCGGCGCGTTAAGCATTTTGAGTAATTTGCCGGTTGGTTTCAGAACGGCTTGCATTGAAAATTACTATTTTTTGCCAGACATTCATTGTGCAACAAAAGTGATTTTCACGGCGAGATAAGCATTTTGAGTAATTTGCCGATTGGTTTCAGAACGGCTTGCATTGGTATTTACTATTATTTGCCAAACATTCATTGTGTGAAAAAAGTGATTTCCTCGGCGAGTTAAGCATTTTGAGTAATTTGCCGATTCGTTTCAGAACGTCTTGCATCAAAATTAACTATTTATTGCCAGACATTCATTGTGAAAAGAAAGTGATTTTCTCGGCGACTTAAGCATTTTGAGTAATTTGCCGATTGGTTTCAGAACGGCTTGCATTGAAATTAACTATTTTTGCCAACCATTCATTGTGGGAAAAAAGTGATTTTCTCGGCGCGTTAAGCATTTTGAGTAATTTGCCGCTTGGTTTCACAACGGCTTGCATTGACATTTACTATTTTTTGCCAGACATTCATTGTGGAACAAAAGTGATTTTCTCGGCGCGTTAAGCATTTTGAGTAATTTGCCTGTTGGTTTCCGAACGGCTTGCACTGAAATTTACTATTTTTTGCCAGACATTCATTGTGCAACAAAAGTGATTTTCTCGGCGAGTTAAGCATTTTCAGTAATTTGCCGATTGGTTTCAGAACGGCTTGCATTGATATTTACTATTATTTGCCAACCATTCATTGTGGGAAAAAAGTGATTTCCTCGGCGAGTTAAGCATTTTGAGTAATTTGCCGATTGGTTTCAGATCGTCTTGCATCAAAATTAACTATTTATTGCCAAACATTCATTGTGGGGAAAAAGGTGATTTTTTACATAGAATTACATAGAACATACAGTGCAGAAGGAGGCCATTCGGCCCATCGAGTCTGCACCGACCCACATTAATCCCTCACTTCCACCTTATCCCCGCAACCCAATAACCCCTCCCAACCCTTATGGACACTACGGGTAATTTATCATGGCCAATCCACCTAACCTGCACGTCTTTGGACTGTGGGAGGAAACCGGAGCACCCGGAGGAAACCCACGCGGACACGGGGAGAACGTGCAAACTCCGCACAGACAGTGACCCAGCGGGGAATCGAACCTGGGACCCTGGCGCTGTGAAGCCACAGTGCTAATCACTTGTGCTACCGTGCTGCCCATCACGGGCAGCGCGTTTTCTCAGCGCGTTAAGCATTTTGAGTAATTTGCCGCATGGTTTCAGAACGGCTTGCATTGACATTTACTATTTTTTGCCAACCATTCATTGTGGGAAAAAAGTGATTTTCTAGGCGAGTTAAGAATTTTGAGTAATTTGCCGATTGGTTTCAGATCGTCTTGCATCAAAATTAACTATTTTTTGCCAGACATTCATTGTGGGAAAAAAGTGATTTTCTCGGCGCGTTAAGCATTTTGAGTAATTTGCCGCTTGGTTTCACAACGGCTTGCATTGACATTTACTATTTTTTGCCATACATTCATTGTGGAACAAAAGTGATTTTCTCGGCGCGTTAAGCATTTTGAGTAATTTGCCTGTTGGTTTCCGAACGGCTTGCATTGAAATTTACTATTTTTTGCCAGACATTCATTGTGCAACAAAAGTGATTTTCTCGGCGAGTTAAGCATTTTCAGTAATTTGCCGATTCGTTTCAGAACAGCTTCCATCAAAATTAACTATTTATTGCCAAACATTCATTGTGGGGAAAAAGGTGATTTTCTCAGCGCGTTAAGCATTTTGAGTAATTTGCGGATTGGTTTCAGAGCGGCTTGCATTGAAATTAACTGTTTTTTGCCAACCATTCATTGTGGGGAAAAAAGTGATTTTCTCGGCGCGTTAAGCATTTTGAGTAATTTGCCGCTTGGTTTCACAACGGCTTGCATTGAAATTTACTATTTTTTGCCAGACATTCATTGTGGAACAAAAGTGATTTTCTCGGCGAGTTAAGCGTTTTGACTAATTTTTCGATTGGTTTCAGATCGGCTTGCATTGAAATTTACTAATTTTTGCCAGACATTCATTGTGAAACAAAAGTGATTTTCTCGGCGAGATAAGCATTTTGAGTAATTTGCCGCTTGGTTTCAGAACGGCTTGCATTAACATTTACTATTTTTTGCCAGACGTTCATTGTGGAAAGAAAGTGATTTTCTCGGCGAGTTAAGCATTTTGAGTAATTTGCCGATTGGTTTCAGAACGGCTTGCATCCATATTTACTATTATTTGCCAACCATTCATTGTGGGAGAAAAGTGATTTCCTCGGCGAGTTAAGCATTTTGAGTAATTTGCCGATTCGTTTATGAACGGCTTGCATCAAAATTAACTATTTATTGTCAAACATTCATTGTGGGAAAAAAGTGATTTTCTCGGCGCGTTAAGCGTTTTGAGTAATTTGCCGCTTGGTTTCAGAACGGCTTGCATTGAAATGAACTATTTTTGCCAACGATTCATTGTGGGAAATAAGTGATTTTCCCGGCGAGTTAAGCATTTCGAGTAATTTGCCGATTCGTTTCAGAACGTCTTGCATCAAAATTAACTATTTATTGCCAGACATTCATTGTGAAAAGAAAGTGATTTTCTCGGCGAGTTAAGCATTTTGAGTAATTTGCCGATTGGTTTCAGAACGGCTTGCATTGAAATTAACTATTTTTGCCAACCATTCATTGTGGGAAAAAAGTGATTTTCTCGGCGAGTTAAGCATTTTGAGTAATTTGCCGATTGGTTTCAGAGCGGCTTGCATTGAAATTAACTATTTTTTGCCAACCATTCATTGTGGGAAAAAAGTGATTTTCTTGGCGCGTTAAGCATTTTGAGTAATTTGCCGCTTGGTTTTACAACGGCTTGCAATGAAATTTACTATTTTTTGCCAGACATTCATTGTGGAACAAAAGTGATTTTCTCGGCGCGTTAAGCATTTTGAGTAAATTGTCGGTTGGTTTCCGAACGGCTTGCATTGAAATTTACTATTTTTTGCCAGACATTCATTGTCCAACAAAAGTGATTTTCTCGGCGAGTTAAGCATTTTGAGTAATTTGCCGATTCGTTTATGAACGGCTTGCATCAAAATTAACTATTTATTGTCAAACATTCATTGTGGGAAAAAAGTGATTTTCTCGGCGCGTTAAGCGTTTTGAGTAATTTGCCGCTTGGTTTCAGAACGGCTTGCATTGAAATGAACTATTTTTGCCAACCATTCATTGTGGGAAAAAAGTGATTTTCCCGGCGAGTTAAGCATTTCGAGTAATTTCCCGATTCGTTTCAGAACGTCTTTCATCAAAATTAACTATTTTTTGCCAGATATTCATTGTGGGAAAAAAGTGATTTTCTCGGCGCGTTAAGCATTTTGAGTAATTTGCCGGTTGGTTTCAGAACGGCTTGCATTGAAAATTACTATTTTTTGCCAGACATTCATTGTGCAACAAAAGTGATTTTCTCGGCGAGATAAGCATTTTGAGTAATTTGCCGATTGGTTTCAGAACGGCTTGCATTGGTATTTACTATTATTTGCCAACCATTCATTGTGTGAAAAAAGTGATTTCCTCGGCGAGTTAAGCATTTTGAGTAATTTGCCGATTCGTTTCAGAACGTCTTGCATCAAAATTAACTATTTATTGCCAGACATTCATTGTGAAAAGAAAGTGATTTTCTCGGCGAGTTAAGCATTTTGAGTAATTTGCCGATTGGTTTCAGAACGGCTTGCATTGAAATTAACTATTTTTGCCAACCATTCATTGTGGGAAAAAAGTGATTTTCTCGGCGAGTTAAGCATTTTGAGTAATTTGCCGATTGGTTTCAGATCGTCTTGCATCAAAATTAACTATTTTTTGCCAGACATTCATTGTGGGGAAAAAGTGATTTTATCGGCGCGTTAAGCATTTTGAGTAATTTGCCGCTTGGTTTCACAACGGCTTGCATTGACATTTACTATTTTATGCCAGACATTCATTGTGGAACAAAAGTGATTTTCTCGGCACGTTAAGCATTTTGAGTAATTTGCCTGTTGGTTTCCGAACGGCTTGCATTGAAATTTACTATTTTTTGCCAGACATTCATTGTGCAACAAAAGTGATTTTCTCGGCGAGTTAAGCATTTTCAGTAATTTGCCGGTTGATTTCAGAACGGCTTGCATTGATATTTACTATTATTTGCCAACCATTCATTGTGGGAAAAAAGTGATTTCCTCGGCGAGTTAAGCATTTTGAGTAATTTGCCGATTCGTTTCAGAACAGCTTGCATCAAAATTAACTATTTATTGCCAAACATTCATTGTGGGGAAAAAGGTGATTTTCTCAGCGCGTTAAGCATTTTGAGTAATTTGCCGCTTGGTTTCAGAACGGCTTGCATTGACATTTACTATTTTTTGCCAACCATTCATTGTGGGAAAAAAGTGATTTTCTAGGCGGGTTAAGCATTTTGAGTAATTTGCCGATTGGTTTCAGAGCGGCTTGCATTGAAATTAACTATTTTTTGCCAACCATTCATTGTGGGAAAAAAGTGATTTTCGCGGCGAGTTAAGCATTTTGAGTA